>NW_012114866.1:583076-592906 GCF_000951035.1 Colobus angolensis palliatus | reverse complement strand
TTTTTTTTTTTTTCTTGTAAATTTGTTTAAGTTCTTTGTAGATTCTGGATATTAGCCCTTTGTCAGATGGATAGATTGCAAAATTTTTCTCCCAATCTGTAGATTGCCTATTCACTCTGATGACAGTTTCTTTTGCTGTGCAGAAGCTCTTTAATTTAATTAGATCCCAATTTGTCAGTTTTGGCTTTTGTTGCCATCGCTTTTGGTGTTTTAGTCATGAAGTATTTGCCCATGCATATGTACCGAATGGTATTGCCTAGGTTTTCTTCTACAGGTTTTATGGTTTTAGGTCTTATGTTTATGTCTTTAATCCATCTTGAGTTAATTTTTGTATAAGGTATAAGGAAGGGATCCAGTTTCAGTTTTCTGCATATGGCTAGCCAATTTTCCCAACACCATTTATTAAATAGGGAATCCTTTCCTCATTGCTTTTTGGTGTCAGGTTTGTCAAAGATCAGATGGTTGTAGATGTGTGGTGTTATTTCTGAGGCCTCCATTCTGTTCCATTGGTCTATATATCTGTTTCAGTACCTATATCATTCTGTTTTCGTGACTTGTAGTATAGCTTAGTTATAGCCTTGCAGTATAGTTTGAAGACAGGTAGCATGCCAGCTTCGTTCTTTTTGCTTAGGATTGTCTTGGCTATATGGGCTCTTTTTTGGTTCCATATGAAATTTAAAGTAGTTTTTTCTAATTCTGTGAAAAAAGTCAGTGGTAGCTTGATGGGGATAGCATTGAATCTATAAATTACTTTGAGAACTATGGCCATTTTCATGATATTGATTCTTCATATCCAGGAGCATGAAATGTTTTTCCATTTGTTTGTGTCCTCTCTTATTTCCTCGAGCAGTGGTTTGTATTTCTCCTTGAAGAGGTCCTTCACATCTCTTGTAAGTTGGATTCCTAGGTATTTTATTCTCTTTGTAACAGTTGTGAATGGGAGTTCACTCATGATTTGGCTCTCCATCTATCATTGGTGTATAGAAATTTTTGTATTTTTGCACCTTGATTTGCATCCTGAGACTTTGCTGAAGCTGCTTATCAGTTTAAGGAGTTTTGGGGATGAGATGATGGGGTTTTCTAAATATACAATCATGTCATCTGCAAACACAGACAATTTGATTTCCCCTCTTCCTATTTGAATACTCTTTATTTCTTTCTCTTGCCTGATTGCCTTGGCCAGAACTTCCATTA
This sequence comes from Colobus angolensis palliatus, assembly GCF_000951035.1. Taxonomy (NCBI): domain Eukaryota; kingdom Metazoa; phylum Chordata; class Mammalia; order Primates; family Cercopithecidae; genus Colobus; species Colobus angolensis. The sequence continues at coordinate 591,712 of NW_012114866.1, read as the reverse complement.
CTATGTTGAATAGGAGTGGTGAGAGAGGGCATCCTTGTCTTGTGCTGATTTTCAAAAGGAATGCTTCCAGCTTTTGCCCATTCAGTATGATATTGGCTGTGGGTTTGTCATAAATAGCTCTTATTATTTTTAATTTTTAATCCAATGATTCCCCTACACACACACACACACACACACATACAATCACTAAAGTGCTACAAAAATACTTATTTTTACCATGAGTGATGCATTCTACTTTTCTCTTCCAAATCTTTCTTATTAAAATGCTGTCTGTTCCTCATTAAATTGTAAGGTTAATTTCTCATGAAAAAGGCACAACCTGTAGTTTTAAAAACACTAACTTTATAATACATTTCTGAAGGAAGTACTGTTTGTTCTATTTTACACAAAAGGAAACTGAAACTGAGAAGAATCATATAACTGTTGAATTCCAGACAATGTCAGATCTGGGACTTGAATTCAGTTCTCATAGACACCGAAATCCATATTTTTATCTGCTGTGCTATCTTGTGTCGATCATTGATCATTTGTGTCTCATTTTCATTTAGCCTTTGCAGAGGAACTTATCAAGCTCCTTTAATTCTTTTTGCAGTTTATCTTTCTGCCTCTTTTCATCTCTATTATGGAAACCTGCTTATAATTCATTGCCTCACATTTAAACTATTACAACAGATTCCCTAACTTTTCTTCCTTTCTTCAGATCTGCCCACTCCCATTCATCCCCTAGGTAAATTACCATCTAGATCAAAGAGAAAGAACAATGCCTCAGTTACATTTATTTATGTTCTTTCAGTCCCAGGCACAGGTCTGAACACAGAATATAGGCTTAATAACTACTTAAAGGTTGTTCTGTTGAGTTCTTTGGATTTAGTTCAGTTTTTGGATCAAAGTCTGCAGAATCCAGACATTCCATCAGATTTACTGGGAATAAACTGAAAGAAATGTAGTATCTGATCAAACAGTAAGAATTCTGCTGAGAAGAAGTGAGCCTGTAGGACAAACTTTATCAAGTAACTTACTGTTGAGTCAAAATCATAGTGGAATTCTCAAGACTCACATATGTTTATTATACATCTTACTATTATTCCAATACCAGTTAGGCATGAGATCATGCCCCAAAATTATCACTAGTAATAACATTTTCATCCAGGTCAAGCAGTAAGAAATTCTGGAAGCAATGTGCTTGGTTTTAATCCCAGCTGATAGATATCTCCTGTCACTCACCCCAGAGCAAATCAGGTTAGTTAACCTGCCCCATCTCCATCCCATAGCGTGTTTTACCTGACACAGGGTCCCAGTCAGAATTCCAACGCACGCAAGAGAACCAATATAAAAATAGGGCTGATCTGGTTTGACTGTGTCCCCACCCAAATCTCAACTCCAACTGTAATCCAAATTGTAATCCCTATGCGTCAAGGGTGGAGGGGGCAGGGTGCAGTTCTAGTAGGAGGTGATTGGATCGTGGAGACAGTTTCCCCATGCCCATGCCATTCTCATGATGGTGAGTGAGCTCTCACAGGATCTGGCTGTTTTATAAGTTTCTGGCAGTTTCCCCTGCCTTACTCTCTCCCCTGCTGCCACGTAAGAAGTGCCTTGCTTCCCCTTCTGCTATTATTGTAAGTTTCCTGAGGCCTTCCCAGCCATATGGAACTCTGAGTCAATTAAACTTCTTTTCTTTACAAATTACCCAGTTTCAGATTACATTTTTAAAAACCAATCTGATGTATTTTTAGAGGGCTGTAATTTGAAGGTATAAATACACAAATGATCAAATTTATCAAGTTATCAGTTTACTGAAATGAAACTTTATGCTTTATTATTCATCTGGATCTGTTGTCCATTTAAATTTTGTGAAAAAAAAATCCAAATTAAAATAATTTGATGAGAAATACCACAGAATACCTACTATACTTTTGATGTAAGCGTATAGAGCTTTTAAAATTTATCTTTTAAAAAATCAAAATGGCATGTACATGATTTTAGAAGCTTAATAATGGTACAAGAGCTATAACAGTTTCCTGTCCCAGCTCTTCTTACCCTGAGGCACTCTCCCCCGAAGAAATTAATTCCATTCTGTTTGCTGTTTCTGATGGAATTCACTTCCTGAGTTGTAAAAAAAAAAAAAAAAAAAAGCTTTTAGTCTGGGAGCAGTGGCTCTAGATTGTAAATCCCAACAGTTTGGAAGGCCGAGGCGGGAAGATTGCTTGAGCCTAGGAATTTGAGGACCAGCCTAGGCAACATAGCAAGACACCATGTCCACACACACACGAAAATTAGACAGGTATGGTATTGAACACCTATAATCTCAGTTATTGGGAGGCCAAGGCAGGAAGATCACTTGAACGCAGGATGTTGAGGCTGCAATGAGCCATGATTGCACCACTACACTCTAGCCTAGACAACAGAGCAAAAACCTGGTTTTTTTTTTTGTTTTTCTTTGTTTGTTTGTTTGTTTTTTAAAAAAAGAGTTTTTAGTGTAATTTCTTATTCTTTATTCATCCTGTTATTGATTTATCTTCTTATTGTTATATAACACGTCATAAACAAAATGATACTTGAATTGAATTTTTAAAGATGAGGCCCTCTCCAGGTCTTCAGTGGGAATTTGGGATGGGAAAGGCAGGCTAAGTGTAAAGAGCAATATGAACAGAGGCACATACAGAAGTACCATGGACACCATTTGAAACTCCTATAGGAATCTATCTCTAAATGCAGCGCTTAAATTATTGATCAATCAGGCACCTTGTTTCTTACTGTGTGTATGTAAGCAGAGAAAGAGAGAGAGTTGATACGTATAATATGATATTTAATAGCCAGTAAAATCTCCAAATAGATATATGCAGAACAGGAACTGTTCCAGCACTTCCTGGTTGTTGGTTTATTCATTCCAACCTTTAGCTCAACAAAATAATGTTTAAACAATGACATGGAAACAAAAAGTAAACTAGCATTGTTTGCTAATTTATAGGACTCAACAAACAGTTTGTGTGCTCAAAAAGAAATCTTTGTGAAGGTATCTGCTGCACTGAAATACAGTTTGGCCAAGAACACGGTAGACAGCAACAGCTTACATCTCTAATCAACTAATTGTTGCCCTTGCTTACTTGGGATCTAGCATCTACCCTACAACATAGCAAACCATAATAAATATTTATTAATTGAATAAATAAATGATCATATGAGCAAATAAGTATAATCAAGCCCTAAACCAAAGGAAATATAGTGGAGGTTCTGGGAAGAAAGCATAAGGAGAATAAAAATTCTAGCACAAGGAGAGTGGATTACCTGAAGTCAGGAGTTTGAGACCAGTCTGGCCAATGTGGCGAAACCTCATCTCTACTAAAAATACAAAAATTAGCTGGGCGTGGTGGCACATGCCTATAATCCCAGCTACTCGGGAGGCTTAGGCAGGAGAATGGCTTGAACCTGGGAGGTGGAGGTTGCAGCAAACTGAGATCACATCACTTCACTCCAGCCTGGGTGAAAGGGAGAAACTCTGTCAAGGGAAGGGGAGGGAAGGGGAGGGAAGGGGAGGGGAGAGGAGGGTGCAACTTACATCTTCAGGAGTAATAGCAACACTACAAATCCATGAGGAGTTATTTGAAGAAACATACCCTAATTTGGGAAGAGGCAAGACAAAGAAATAATTAAAACCATTCACTAAAAGAAATGGGAGGGTTACCTCAATTCAGGGGAATGGTAATCAGCAGGATTAACCATAGAGATATACAGTCATCCCTCTATTCATATATGTTAAGCTTTGAATACAAGTCAACTTCTATCTCAGAGGGATCAATAATGAATGCTATAAACTCTAACAAGTTTGAGTCTGAAATATGAAATCTCTTGGCATCATTATGAGATGGGGTGGAGGAGTCAATCCAGCAACAATGGTCTGGGTAGAAGTTCATGCAAATATGCATGATGTTTTAATGAAAATGTGATATTGCCAATGCTAACTTCACACGTGCAGTCATATTACCATGACAACCGGTAGCTCTCTAGAGTTCAGATATGGAGTAATGACTTGCTTATGCCTGAACATTTAACTTAACAGTTTTTCATGCTGCTAACAATGATTAAATTGAAAAAGAACTCTGAGCCAAATCTGACAGATATGGGAAAAATTCATTTCTGAAAGCAATATCTAAAATAATTGCTGGCTACATTTGCTTCCTAATTCCAAGAAGAAAAAAAAAGTACAAACTGCCTGGCAATACAAAAGCCTTGCTTATGAGTTTTTGGGTGGTGAATGCTAGAATTGTTAAGTGAAGATGATTTTGCAGCATGAATTTGAATAATAATTACAACCAGGGCAGTATTTGAAACACTTCACTGACAACTACTTCTCTGGGAAAGGAGGGACCCAAGCCAGGTCAATTAATTACATCTCTAAAGAAATCTTTTCTCCTGGAAGACTTCTTGTTTTTAATTCATGCCACATCACTGGCACATTGCTGAGTAGTAAATCACATCCTTTAAACACTTATCATGTTCCCTGGCCCATTGACTGCCTTCTGTTGACTTTTTAAACATAACCAACTGCCAGGTACTGACATAATTTAAGGGACAAGAGAAAAACAGGTTTTACTTGTTTGTTTTTTACAGCTGAGACTGAGCAGGTTTATTGGCACATGGAGAAAGGTAGCAGTATTTCATGCTCCTTAAACTTGGTGTCCATCAGCACTTACTCAGGATACCTCATAAAACAAAATACACTGTATGATTAATTACATGGGGTGGAGGATACATGGGATAGAGCAATGAGAACAGGGTAAATGACTCTCTGTTATCTATTCAGGGTCTGAAAAAAAGATACTTGTAGAAAATTAAAGTTTAAGTAACTTGTCTCTGAGGGCAAGGAAATCCAACTTGATAGTGGTATGGGGGAGACAGGAAAGAAAAGAAAAGGAGGAGAGATTTTTGGGAAAGAAACTGACATTTGTGACAATGGTTAAGGTTTCAAACACAGCTCAATGTTTTAATGTAAGATCTTGTTTAATCTTTACCTCAACCCCAGGACCCAGAATGATTGTACAGATTGCTTGCTTCCTGTATTTGGAGGCCAGTAGTCTTGTACCCTGAGTATGAGCACCAGAAACAATCAATTATCTTTTTACTTATGCAAAAGAGTCACTTTCTTGCCAAGCCATTAGCTAAAGTGACAGCATTAGCTCAGAGTGGATGCCCTTTACTAATTCATGCAAAACTTCCTTAAACGTTAGTAGTGGTCTCCTTTCTCCAACAGGTTTATACTGTTACCCCATTTAACACATAGAGAAAGCAACTACAGAAAGATTAAGTACATTACTGAAAGTCATTTAATAAACTAAGAGTTAATTTTAATATCTCAGTATGTCTACTTTCAAGAATCTTCCTCTTACCATTTGGCCTTGTTTCCTAAGTCTGGGCCTTCGGTAACCAAGTCTAGGGATGGAATGAATTGCTTCCTAATTACAGCTGATACTGCCCATATATAGGTGTTTAATTAAAGCCTGGAAGTCAACACTAGTGCCTACCTTTTCTGTCCCTAGATTATTTCCCAGGCTCAATAGTACCCCAGAATCCTTCAAGTATGTTGACCTATCCTCCCATTGAAGGCATTTATTATTTTTATTTCTACATGGAGCCCATCTTTATCTCATTATAGTGAAGTCACCCAAGGATTTGTTGGCACAAATGGTAAGTCGGTAACTATGCCATAGGCTAGTTTGCATTCCTTTCTTCAATTCAGATTCTTTTATTAGAATAAATTTACTACATTCTAGGAACATCTCACGGGATATATGCCATACACATCTCTCTTTACTTCAATTGTCCCATGCATCTGATTAGATTATTAATGTTTACCATCACAAATCATAAGTGCAAAGAGGCAGGAAAAATAGATACCAAGGAATTAACACTCTCGGTTTTCACCTAAATTTAATTACACATCTTAGCAGGTAACTTGAGACTCAGTGCCTTTTGACCATCCTTTAACTTTGCCTGATCACCAAACCTAACACACTGTCTCATAATTTTGATTTTCCATTTATTTCTCAAATGCATCATAAATATTTAACAAATATTTATTAAGTGCCTGTCATATGCTGAATGCTGTATTTCTGTGCTAGAAATAAGCAGCAATAAAAAAATCATGGGTCCTGCTCTCAAGAAATTCAATTTAGTGAGAGAAACAGATATTAAATAAATGCATATATAACTGCACAATTACAAAAAACATTTTCAAGAAGAATAGATATAGGAATTCAGAAAGAGAATAGAGAGGAAGGAGTCTATTTTAAATGGGTATTATGGAAAGTTGGTCTGAGGAGATGAAGATGAGGCCTAAAGGATGTACAAAGAATTAACCAGTATATGTGGTAAATATTTAACACTGCTTTTCCAAGGATAAAAAAAATAAGACTTGATTTGTACTGGTAGTTGATTTCTGTATTATAAATATATCTACTCTGTGGGCAATTTCAAACTACCAAGGTGAGGTCACTGAATATGGATTTAGGGTGACATATTGAGAGGTAACAGTGTGTTGGCAGCCCTCGCAGCCCTCGCTCACTCTCAGTGCCTCCTCAGCCTCAGCGTCCGTTCTGGCCATGCTTAAGGAGTCCTTCAGCCTGCCACTATACTGTGGGAGCCCCTCTCTAGGCTGGCCAAGGCTGCAGCTGGCTCCCTCTGCTTGTGGGGAGGTGGAGGGAGAGGCGCAGACAAGAACCAGGGCCAGCACGAGTTCCAGGAGGGCATGTGCTTTGTGAGCTCTACACTCAGAGCAGCCAGTCAGCGTCACTGGCCCCAGGCAGTGAGGGGCTTAGCACCCAGGCCAGCAGCTGCAGAGGGTGCACCAGGTCTCCCAGCAGTGCCGGCCCACCAGCGCTGCACTCGAATTCTTGCCAGGCCTCAGCTGCCTCCCTGAGAAGGAGTACAAGCTCTAGCTTTAAGCTTTCCCACAGGACAAAACTTCTCTTTATATGTCACAGAGAATGCAGGGATAGCTCTTGCAGTCCTTACTCAGACTCGTGGGAGAACCCAACAACCAGTGGCATACCTAAGTAAGGAAATTGATGTAGTAGCAAAAGACTGGCCTCACTGTTTATGGGTAGTTGCAGCAGTGGTCGTCTTAGTGTCAGAGGCTATCAAGATAATTCAAGGAAAGGATCTAACTGTATGGACTACTCATGATGTAAATGGCATACTAGGTAGCAAAGGAAGTTGATGGCTATCAGACAACTGCCTACTTAGATAACTGGCCCTACTCCTTGAGGGACCGTTGCTTCAAATATATACATGCATGACCCTCAACCCTGCCACTTTTCTTCCAGAGGATGGGGAACCAATCGAGCATGACTGCCAACAAATTATAGTCCAGACTTATGCCACCCGAGATGATCTCTTAGAGGTCCCCTTAGCTAAACCTGACCTTAACCTATATACTGACGGAAGTTCATTTGTGGAGAATGGGATACAAAGGGAAGGTTATGCCATAGTTAGTGATGTAACCATATGTGAAAGTAAGCCTCTTCCCCCAGGGACCAGTGCCCAGTTAGCAGAACTAGTGGCACTTTCCCAAGCCTTAGAACTAGGAAAGGGAAAAAGAATACCTGTGTATACAGATAGCTGGTATGCTTATCTAATCCTACATGCCCATGCTGCAATATGAAAATAAAGGAAATTCCTAAACTCTGGGGAATCCCCATTAAATACCACAAGGAAATCATGGAGTTATTGCACTCAGTGCAAAAACCCAAGGAGGTGGTAGGCTTACACTGCTGAAGCCATCAAAAGGGGAAGGAGTGGGGAGAACAGCAGCATAAGTGGCTGGCAGAGACAGGGAAAGACCAGCAGGAAGGAAAGAGAGAAAGGGACAGGAAGTTAGAGAAAGAGAGAGGAAGAGACAGAGAGACAAAGTCAAAGAAGGAAAGAGAGGAAGAGACAAATAGGGAGTCAGAGAGAGACAGACAGGGAGAGACAAAGAAGTCAAAGAGAGAGAGAGATGGAAGCACTGAAGAAAAAACAATGTACCCTATTCCTTTAAAAGCCAGGGTAAATTTCTGTCCACCCAGTCAAGGTATATTCTTATGTGAAATGTAGACCTATATCTGCCTCCCTACTAAATGGACAGGCACCTGCATCTTAGTCTTTCTAAGTCCCAACATTAACATTGCCCCAGGAAATCAGACCTTATCAGTACCCCTCAAAGCTCAAATCCATCAGTGCAGAGCCATACAACTAATACCCCTACTTATAGGGTTAGGAATGGCTACTGCTACAGGAAGCAGAAGAGTCAGTTTATCTACTTCATTATCCTACTACCACACACTCTCAAAGGATTTCTCAGACAGTTTGAAAGAAATAATGAAATCTATCCTTACTCTACAATCCCAAATAGACTCTTTACCAGCAATGACTCTCCAAAACCGCCAGGTCTAGACCTCGTCACTGCTGAGAAAGGAGGACTCTGCACCTTCTTAGGGGAAGAGTGTTGCTTTTACACTAACCAGTCAGGGATAGTATGAGATGTCACCCAGCATTTATAGGAAAAGGCTTCTGAAATCAGACAAAGCCTTTCAAATTCTTATACCAACCTCTGGAGTTGGGCAACGTGACTTCTCCCCTTTCTAGGTCCCGTGGCAGCCATG
>NW_012114866.1:581708-583026 GCF_000951035.1 Colobus angolensis palliatus | reverse complement strand
TGTTGCTTTTACACTAACCAGTCAGGGATAGTATGAGATGTCACCCAGCATTTATAGGAAAAGTCTTCTGAAATCAGACAAAGCCTTTCAAATTCTTATACCAACCTCTGGAGTTGGGCAACGTGACTTCTCCCCTTTCTAGGTCCCGTGGCAGCCATGTTGCTGTTACTCACCTTTGGGCTCTGTATTTTTAACCTTCTTGTCAAATTTGTTTCCTCTAGAATCAAGGCCATCAAGCTACAGACAGTCTTACAAATAGAACCCCAAATGAGTTCAACTAACAACTTCTACTGAGGACCCCTGTACTGACCCACTGGTACTTTCACTGGCCTGGAGAGTTCCCCTCTGGAGGACACTACAACTGCAGGGCCTTTTCATCACCTCTATCCAGCAGGAAGTAGCTAGCGCGGTCATCAGCCAAATTCCCAACAGCAGTTGGGGTGTCCTATTTAGAGGATAGATTGAGAGGTGAAAGTGTGCTGGCAGCCCTCACAGCCTTTGTTCAATCTCAGTGCCTCCTCAGACTTGGCATCTGCTCTGGCCATGCTTAAGGAGCCCTTCAGCCCACCGCTGCACTGTAGGAACCCCTCTCTGGGCTGGCTGAGGCTGGAGCTGGCTCCCTCTGCTTGCAGGGAGGTGTGGAGGGAGAAGAGCAGGCAAGAACTGGGGCTTTGTATGGCACTCACAGACCAGCGTGAGTTCTCGATGGGCATGGGTTCAGTGGGCCCCACACTTGAAGTGGCCAGCTGGCATCGCCAGCCCCAGGCAGTGAGGGGCTTAGTACCCAGGCCAGCAGATGCAGAGGGTGTGCTGGGTCTCCCAGAAGTGCCGGCCCACCTGCACTGTGCTCAAAATTCTTGCCAGGCCTCAGTTGCCTCCCTGCAGGGGAGGGCTGCAGCTCGCCGTGCCTGAGACTCCCCCACCCCCACCATGGGCTCCTACATGGCTGGCACCTCCCCGATGAGCACTGCCCCCTGCACCACAGCACCCAGTCTCATCAGTTGCCCAAGGGCTGAGGAGTGCGGGCAGGCAGTGTGGGACTGGCCGACAGCTCTGCCTGCAGCCCTGGTGTGGGACCCACTAGGTGAAGCCAGCTGGGCTCCTGAGTCTAGTGGGGACTTGGAGAACCTTGATGTCTAGCTAAGGGATTGTAAATATACCAATCAGCACCCTGTGTCTAGCTGAAGGCTTGTAAATACACTAATCAGTTCTCTGTATCTAGCTAACCTAGTGGGGACTTGGAGAACTTTTCTGTCTAGCACTCTGTGTCTAGCTAAAGGATTGTAAACACACCAATCAGTACTCTGTATCTAGTTAA
>NW_012114866.1:579411-581658 GCF_000951035.1 Colobus angolensis palliatus | reverse complement strand
TAACCTAGTGGGGACTTGGAGAACTTTTCTGTCTAGCACTCTGTGTCTAGCTAAAGGATTGTAAACACACCAATCAGTACTCTGTATCTAGTTAACCTAGTGGGGACTTGGAGAACTTTTCTGTCTAGCACTCTGTGTCTAACTAAAGGATTGTAAATGCACCAATCAACATTCTGTGTCTAGCTCAGGGATTATAAATGCACCAATCAGCACCCTGTCAAAATGGACCAATCAGCTCTCTGCAAAATGGACCAGTCGGTTCTCTGTGAAATAGACCAATCAGCTCTCTGTAAAATGGACCAATCAGCAGGATGTGGGTGGGGTCAGATAAGGGACCAAAAACAGGCTGCGGGAGCCAGCTAGTGGAAACCCATTCAGGTCCCTTTCCACACTGTGGAAGCTTTGTTCTTTCGCTCTTTATGATAAATCTTGTTTCTGCTCACTCTTTGGGTCCACGCTGCCTTTATGAGCTGTAATACTCACTGCAAAGGTCTGCAGCTTCACTCCTGAAGTCAGCGAGACCATGAACCCACTAGAAGGAAGATACTGTAGACACATCTGAACATCTGAAGGAACCAACTCTGGACTACCATCTCGAAGGTCACTTAAATCACTGCGAGGGTCCCCGGCTTCATTCTTAAAGTCAGTGAGACCAAGAACCCACCAATTCTGGACACAACATGAATACCAATATTTTATATTTCTGCTATGTAAATATAATAGATGCAAATAATCTAAAGAGTATAGATCATCAAATGTAGCAAAATAGCTAGAAATTGATGAGCTTTTAGAATGTAGTATCATTGCTTTAAATGTAATTATGTTTATATATTTAATTTTTAATAATTGCTGTGTTTGGCAACTGGCTTCTGAAAATTTAACAATTGACCCTCAGAAACTGGTGTGAGATGTCTCCAGTACAATACCAGAACTTGAGCAAAGAGTGGGCAGAAGAGTAATGCAGACAGAGGAGACAATACCTGGGAAGTCTCTGAATTGAGAAAGAGCTTGATACATTAAACCCATTATTAGCAATCCCATCGTGCTGATGCTCTCATCTGCTATGGGTTACATTGTGTCCTCCAGAAATATATGTTGAAGTCCTATCCCCTGGCTTCTGTGAATGTTGGGTCTTTGGAAGTTGGGTCTTTGCAGGTATAATCAAGTTAAGATAAGCTCAGTTAGGAAGAGCTCAAATCCAGTATCACTGTTGTCTTCGTAAGAAAAGAGAAATTTGGACACAGACACACACATACGTAAAAGATGGACATCCTGTAATCCCAGCACTTTGGGAGGCCGAGGTGGGCAGATCACAAGGTCAGGAGATCGAGACCATCCTGGCTAACACGGTGAAACCCCGTCTCTACTAAAAAATACAAAAAACTAGCTGGGCGAGGTGGCGGGCGCCTGTAGTCCCAGCAACTTGGGAGGCTGAGGCAGGAGAATGGCGTGAACCCGGGAGGCAGAGCTTGCAGTGAGCTGAGATCCGGCCACTGCACTCCAGCTTGGGCAACAGAGCGAGACTCCGTCTCAAAAAAAAAAAAAAAAAAAATGAACACATGAAGATAAAAACACACAGGGAGAATGTCATGTGATAACAGAGGCAGAGATTGAAGTGATGCATTTGTAAGCCAAGGAATGCCAAGGATCAATGAGCTCCATCAGAAGCTAGAAAGAGACACAGAAGATTTTCTCCTACAGGTTTCACAGGGAGCATGGACCTCCCAATATCTTGATTTTGGGCCTTTGATTCTGGCACCTTTGATTTTTTAGCCCCCAGAACAGTGAAACAAACAAAAATTCTGTAGTTTTACATGAGTTTTATGTCTGTAGTTTTGTAGTATTTTGTGACAGCAGTTTTGATGATTAATTTTAGATGTCAACGTGACTGGATTAAGGAGTACTTAGAGAACTGATAAAGCATTATTTCTGTGAGGGATGTCTGTGAGGGTGTTTCTGAGGAGATTGGTTCATGAATTATGAGTTGGTTGACTGAATGGGGAAACATCTGCCCTCAATGCGTGTGGTTAACATCCAAACAGCTGTGGACCCAGGTAGAACAAAAAGGCAGAAGAAAGGCAAATTTGCTCTCCCTCTTTTCCCTCTCTTCTGGAACTGGGACAGCCTTCTACTCCTGCCTTTGAACATCAGAACTCTAAGCTCTCTGGCCTTTGGACTCCAGAACTTACACCAGCAACTCCCTGAGTTCTCAGGACTTTAGCCTCAGATTGAGTTACACCATTTGTT
>NW_012114866.1:560852-579126 GCF_000951035.1 Colobus angolensis palliatus | reverse complement strand
TAGATAGATAGATAGATAGATAGATATACTATCAGTTTTCTCTCCCTGGAGAAACCTAACACAGCAGCTCTAGTAAACAAATACACACCAACTATTTTTCAAAGTTTGCTCTAGCCCATCCATAGTATCTCTTATGGTAATTTCATAAAGGATTAAAATACATTTACTCAGTAGGCAAATATATAATAAGTCTGTACTTTTTCAATATATAAGCAGAAGGTAGAAGAAAGCTAAGGGATACAAGGCAGATGAAGTGCAACCCAGCAGGAAAATTGCTAGGAAACATGGATTCCATTAAATATAACAAATCATCATTTTGTAAGAAAATTATTCTTCTATCCATTAACTAACTGACCTTGAACAATCTATACAACTGTCTGCAATATCTATCTTACAGCATTGCTATGATGACTGGGGCTAATTTTTATGTCAAAGCATAAGTTTGTAAAAATATTACTAAAATGACAGTGATAATAATTGCTAATGTTAAGTTACATTCAACAAGTTGTTGAATTTCTCTAGACTTTAATTTCTTCATGTGAATTCTTTTCACCACATTTTATAGGAGTATTATTTACTAATTCATTCAATAAATATCACCTAAGCATCTACACTGTGCCAGACACTGTTGTTGGTGCTGGGGACATACAGCAGTGAACAAAACAAAATTCTTGCCTTGTGGAGCTTCCACTCTCGTGAGGGAGGCTGACCACAAACAAGCAAATCCATAGAATGTCAGATGGTGATTAATGCTGTGGAAAAAAAATGGGAGCAGAATTGGAAAAGCAGAATTGGAGGTGGTGGGAAAGTGAGCAGCGGCCTTTGCTATATTATATACCGTAATCAGAAACAAGGTGATTTCGGAGATCATACATGAATATGCCCTGTAGATATTTGAGGAAAGCATCCCAGGGAAAGGGAACAGCAAGTACAAATGCTATGAGCTGAGGCAGTGCCTATTTTGTTAGATAAACAACAATAGGGTAAGTGTTACTGAGATCAAAGAGTTACCTCCAAAAACCTCCAGGCATTAGGACACTGTAATGCAAGGCATTAATTAATAAGCACCTATATTCACTTGCTGCATGCTAAATATTCCTAACATTAGATTAATTGTAAATATCCTTCTTTATAATATCTAATGAAAACCATATCAATGCAGCTGTAAGTTCACATGAGATATATAAATTAAAAATGAGAAAACAGAATTGAGACTTGGGGGAATTAGAAAGCAGTCAATGAAAAAAAGGAACCTTAAGAAAAACTATCATCTGCCTAAATTCCATGGAAGCTTTTCCTTAGATAATAAAACTATGGTTTATCCTCTCCTCTCCCTTCCCTTCTCTTCCCCTTCTTCTCCTCCCCACTCGTTCTATCCAATCTATCCCATCCACTGATGCCAACATAAGTAACCTGCCCATATCTCTCTCTTCTGTTTAAAAATCAGCTGATTTATTACTACTGCCTTCAGCCTAAAGTACTTAATATGGCACATAAGATAAATCAAAACTTGGTCTATTTCTGATACTGGTTTTTCATCCTCATAAGGCTCAAGAGCTAACCATATGAGACTATGTATTTGTCATCTGTCAAGACCTAGCTCAAAGATTCTTTTCTGAAACTGTTCCTGACATTCCTTGAAGAATGGGCTCCTCCTTCTTCCATAATTTGATGGTGCTAATGCTATTATGAAACTTTTAACCTATGTTTTGTTTATTTATGATTCTGTCTCACAATGAGATCATATGATACCATTTGGCTCTGTATCCCCAACCAAATCTTATCTTGAATTTTAATCCCCACATGTTGAAGGAGGGACCTGATGGGAGGTAATTGGATTATTGGAGGGGTTTTCCCCCATGCTGTTCTCATGATAATGAGTGAGTTCTCATGAGATCTGATGGTTTGAAAGTGTGGTGCTTCCCCTTCACTCACACTCTCTCTCTCTCTCTCCTGCTGCCTCCTGAAAAAGGTGCCTGCTTCCCCTTCACATTCTGCCATGATTGTAAGTTTCCTGAAGCCTCTCCAGCCATGCAGAACTGCGAGTCAATTTAACCTCTTTTGTTTATAAATTACCAAGTTTCAGGTAGTATGTTTGTAGCAGTGTGAGAATGGACTAATACATCATAATATTCTCAAAAGAGGCCCTACATTTCATTTTCAACATTCCATTGTCAATTTGCAGAGTACCTGAAACTGTGGTTTAGCTTTTCATACCTTTGTTAACAACTCATAAATACCGCTTGTTAAATTACCAGAAATTTCTACTGTTTAGATGGATAGGAGAGGTAGTTTGCAGGTGGTAGGGAGATGATTTTATGCCACGCTTACTTCTGTCTTGGTTTCTACATTCCAAACCTGAGAAGTGGCTCCTTGAGAGATTGATATACTCCAACCATATCACTTATCTCTGCCTCTGAATCTCAACTCCAACCCCATTTGATCTCTCTCCTATATACTTTTGCCTTTCAAATACTTTCTGACAAGAACTTTCAAAAAAATACCGAAAAACATGTTTTTTTCAAAAATTCCCTGAACTCATTAAATGAAATCAAATCTTCCAGAGTCTTTAAATTTTTTATGCCAAATTTAGTAACTTTGATAGACAGTTGATCCCTGCTTTCACCTCTAAATTTTGAACATGTAACTTTAATTTTCCTCTGATTATTGTAGAAAATGAATTTATATGAGTGAAATTAAAATTTTGAATGTCTGTTATATTATTTGTCTTTCTTAACATAGCTTTTTTAGTAATAAGAAGCTTGTATTTCTAATATTAAACTTTATAATAAATAAATAAATTTTGCAATATTTCGGAAATATAGAAAATGACACTTGCAAATTTGTAATTTCAACTTTTCAAAACAGAAGCCTTCATTTTTCAGCTTTTATTCCTTTACATATAATTTAAATTTCTTCTAATGGCATTCTAATTTAGAGGTGTTACTGAACAGTAGCCTTGCCTTCAACATGACAAGACCATTTAGATAAATAAAAGCCTCTGTGGTTGGGGAGGAACACATTTGAAATGTGCAATATTATAAAAGATCTACTAATAATAGAGAGTATGATAGACTGCACTATATGTTTCCTTAAATTGCAAATCCTGAACTGTATTAGTCCATTCTTACAATGCTATAAAGAACTACCTGAGACTGGGTAATTTATATAGAAAAGAGGTTTGATTGGCTTGCAGTTCTGCATGCTATACAGACAGCATGGCTGGGGAGGCCTCAGGAAACTTACAATCATGATGGAGGGGAGAAGTGGAAGCAGGCATGTCTTTACATGACAGGAGCAGGAGGAAGAGAGCAAAGGGGAAGGTGCTACATATTTTTACACAATCAGAACTTTCTTTCCACCTCACACACAATCACAAGAACAGCAAGGGGGCAAATTCGGCCCCAGGGTTCAATCAACTCCTAGCAAGCCCCTCCTTCAACATTGGGGATTATAATTAAACATGAGATTTGGGCAGGGACATAAATCCAAACCACATCCTGAATCTTAATTCTAAGAGTAGTGACAAAGTAGGTAACTGGGTACCCTTTTCATAAAAACAGGGTGAAGCTTATTTGTTAGCAACTCAGAACTTGACACACTTGCCAAAAGATCAACATTACATTTCTTCAGGGAAATGGGAATTTTGGTTTTCTGACAAATTTTGGAGGGGATTTTTTTTTTTTAAAGTTTTCCATCCCAATGTACATAGTGGGCTCTTTCTTCCCTTTGTAGCAGTTTTGCAAAGCCTTCAACCAGCATTAATAGACACTCATCTAGAACTGGATCTTCCAATTGCAGTTTAACATTTCTGTTCTGGAACTTGGAAGATCCAGTCGTGGAAATATCCTGTAACTTGGCTCAGTTGTGTGAAGTGAAAATTCATCCCCCAGTTCTCTTGGCCATATTCTGAAATAAAAGCGAGATAACTTAAAAGTCTGCTTACTGATATCTAAAAATACCTGCTGGATTTTGACTGGGATTTAGCCAGTGAACATATAGCTCAATTTGAGGAGAATTTACATCCTAAAATATTGAGTTTCACTATCCATGAACATATATTCTGTTCTCTTTAAGTCTTCCTTAACTAGGAACATATATAAAAGATTTCTCAATAATGATTTACAGTTTTCTCTGTTAAGATTCTTGCAAGACTATATTTTGGCATATGATATATCAATGATATTATAATATTATGTTTTAAATTTTATTTTCAATTGTTTATCACTGGTTTATAGAAAAAAACAGTTTTGATATATTACTTTGTACCAACATCCTTGCTAAACTTCTTAATAATCCAGATAACTCATCTGTACATTCATTGGATATTATAGATACATAATCATGTATTTTGCAACTAATGAGCATTTTATTGCTTTCTTTCAACCCTTGTAACATTTTTCCTCGTGCCATCCTGTTTTGACAAGAATGTTAGTAAAATTTGAAACAGAAATAACATTAGGAATTTTTTTTCTAATTTCTAATCTCATTGGATAATATTTTAACAATTCATAATAACATTTGCTATAAGTTTTTGCAAAATCCTTCTATTAGAATAAGAAAAATTTCATCTGTTCCTACTTTGCTAAATACTATACCATAAATGATTATTGCATTTTATCACTAGCTTTTGATTTTTATTATCAATAGTCTTTTCTGTACATGATTTTTTCTGCTTTATTTTGATATAAAAGTAAATTACATTAACTGATTTTTCATTATTAAGCCAACCTTCCACTTCTGGAATAGAGCCTGCATGGCAGTGATATACTGTACTTTTTATGTATTGATGGATTTGTGCACTAATGATTTAAGATAGCTGCATCTCTGTATATGAATGAAATTAACCTATTATTAATACTTTCTTTCCACATAATATACTTGTTTACTTTTAGCATTATGTTTATGCTGCCCTCATAAAGTAAATTGAAAATATTTCCAAGTTTTTCTATTCTCTAGGAGGTTTTATATAACAGTTATATTGAATATTTGGTAGGATTTATTAGTGTAGGATTTCTTACTTGAATATTTGGTAAGATTTATCAGTGACGTCATCTAAATTTGGTGTTTCTCTGTAGATGATATATACATAAATATACACATGCAAAAAAGTGAGAGGAGTCAAGATAGCTATATAGACACAGTAAGGAAAAGCATCTCCCATGGTGAGACCAGATCATCATGTAGTCCAGTATACTCTAAGGAGATCTCTAGAAGGAAATCATTAAGAGTGGAAAGAGGCAGCATGCAGACACTGGGCTAAAGGAGGAGGAATCTGGGAACCCTGCATGAGACTGCCAAACACCAGGTCTTATTCCTAGCCCCTGGTGACTCCTTGGAAGGAGTGAGTTAAATAGGTGAGAAATGGCCCATGGACTTACCATGGACCTCTAGAGTATTAACCGTAGGAATCCCCATGACCCCCATATACACTCGAGCTGGCATGGAGAGCTGCTTGAAGAAGTGTCAGGGACAAGACTCCAGCCTTTGGGGAACTAGGGGGTGTTGGCAGAGCATGACCACAGTAGAACACAGCCAGGGATGTCCATCCTCCAAGGCTTACCACACTCCCCTAGGTGGCTTTGACCTTCGTTGACTGTCAGACCTTAACAGAGCAGAGCTGTCTTGCCCATGGGACAGGGCCAGTCTGATCTGAGCACACCCCTGTTTGCTGGTCCTTCTCTGGGGCCCCTCCCTGGCCACACCCATTTGCGCTGCAGCCTGAGATCCCCAACAGAGGCATTTTGCAGCAGTTGCCACCATAGCTACTTGGTGTGCACCCTACCTAACCATCAGAGAACTTTAGCAGACAGGCCTGGCTGTCATGCAACTGCCAGCAGCCTCCTACCACTGCTTTGTCCCCAAGCACCTGCCCATGGCCTCTTCCTACTACTATGCTATGGTGTGCACGCTGTGAACCTCACAACCCCAGCCTATTAGTTCATTCTCACACTACTATAAGGACATACCCAAGACTGGGTAAGTTATAAAGAAAAGAGATTTAGTTGACTCCCATTTTGGATGGCTGGAGAGGCCTCGGGAAACTTACAATCATGGTGGAAGGGGAAGCATATCTTTCTTCACATGGTGGCAGAAGACAGAATGAGTGCAGAGTGAAGGGGAAAGCCTCTTATAAAACCATCAGATCTCATGAGAACTCACTCACTATCACAAGAACAGCATGGGGGAACCACTCCCATGATCTAATCACCTCCCATGAGGTCTCTCCCCCAATTACAATTCAGATTACAATTCAATATGAGATTTGGGTGGGGACACAGCCAAACCACATCACCTAGTACCACAGATGCATGCATGTGGAACTCACCACCACAACCCAGCCCCTGCTGGTGCCTGTGTGCATGGAAACCCAGCCACTCCACCACCACTTGCATGAACATGTGTACACAGACTCCATCACACTGCCATCACACTGTTGTCAGTGTGTGTGCATGTGTGGACCCTGATGCCACTATCCTGATGAAGTGCTTTTTCCAGCACCCCTTATCAGAGTGTTGGTGCCTGTGGACTGGGAATACCTCTAGCACCTCCAGCATAGCAGCTGCTTAACCTCAAGGGGACAGAGAATGAAGTTATGGGCCCGGACACCACACCTCATGGTTAGAGCATGCAGCTCAAGAGTGCTCAGCTGAGCCTGCCCCGCTGAAATCATCCAGAAACAAAGTCACTCAACTGAACCCAACTTACAGTAAATCAACCCCAAAATTAGTGGAAGAGAAATACCAAAATCCAAGCTGAACTGAATGAAATTGAGATTAAAATAAATACAACAGATTAACGAAACAAAAACTGGGCTCTTTGAAAGAATAAGATTGATAGACCACTAGTTGCAGTGATAAAGAAAACAGAAGATCAAAATAAACACAATTTACCAACAAAATGCAAGCTGACAGCCAAATCAAAAACACAATCCCATTCACAATAGCCATACACATACAAAAACACCTAGGATAACAGCTAACCAGAGAGGGGAAAGATCTCTAAAACAAGAATTATGAAATGCTATTGAAAGTAATCAGAGATTAAGCAAACATGGAAAAATAATCCATGGTCATCTGTAGGAAGAATCAATATTGTTAAAATGGTCATACTGCCCAAAGCAAATTAGAGATACAATGCCGTTCCTATCAAACTATCAACAACATTTTCCACAGCATTAGAAAAAATGTATTCTAAAATTGATAGGGAACCGAAAAATAGTCTGAGTAGCTAAAACAATCCTAAGCAAAAAGAACTAAGCCAGAGGCATCACATGCTACTACAAGGCAACAGTAACCACAGCAGCATGGTACTAGTATAAAAACAGACACATAGGCCAATGGAACAGGATAGAGAACCCAGGAATAAAGTCACACACCTACAACGAACAGCTTCTGACAAAGTTAACAAAAACAAGCAATGGGAAATGGACTCCCTATTTAATGAGTGGTGCTGGGGTACCTGGCTAGCTATATGCAGAAGACTGAATCTGGACCCCTTCTCTTTACTATAAATGAAAGTCAAGATGGGTTAAAGGCTTAATGAGTTAAATGAAAAACGTAAAATGTAACTCATCTTGAGGGCTAAAGACTTAAATGTAAAACTTTTAACTATAAAACCCTAGAAGAACACCTAGGAAAAAACATTCTGGACATAGGTCCTGGCAAGGATTTCATGACAAAGACTCCAAAATTGAAACAAAAACAAAAATGGACAAATCAGATCTAACTAAAGAATTTGTGCACAGAAGAAACTGTCAACAGAAAAAACAGAAACCTAAATTGTAGGAAAAAATATTTGCAAACTATGCATCTGACAAAGGTCTAATATCCAGAATCTAGAAGGAACTTAAACAAAACTGAAATAACCCTATTAAAAATGGGCAAAGGATATGAATAGACACAAGCATATGAAAAAGTGCTCAACATCACTAATCACTAGAGAAATGCAAATCAGAACCACAATGAGATACTATCTCATACCAGTTAGAATAACTTATTTAAGAGTAGATGCTGATGAGATTGAGGAGAAAATGGAATGCTTATACACTGCTGGGAGGAATGCAAATTAGTTCAACCCCTGTGGAAAGCAGTTTGGAGATTTCTCAAAGAACTTAAAATGGAATTATCAGTCATCCCAGGTATTGCATTACTGGGTATATATCTAAAAGAATATAAATGTTCTGCCAGAAAGACACATGCATGTATATGTTTATTAAAGCACAATAGCAAAGATGTGGAATCAAGGTAGACACTCATCAATGATGAACTGGGTAAAGGAAATGTGGTAGATATGTACCATGGAATATCATGCAGTCATAAAAAAGAACAAAGTCATGTCCTTTGCAGCAACACATGTGGAACTGGAGGCCATTATCCTAAATGAATTAATGCAAGAACAGAAAACCAAACACCACGTGTTCTCACTTATAAGTGGTAGCTAAATATTGAGTATACATGGTTATAAAGAATGGACACTAGGGTCTGCTTGAGGGTGGAGGGTTGAAGGAGAGTGAAGTATGAAAAACCATCTCTCAGGTATTGTGTTTATTACTTGGGTGATGAAATAATCTGTATAAGAAACCCCTGCAACATGCAATTTACCCATGTAACAAACCTGTGCATGTACCCCTCGAACCTAAAAAAAAAGTTGGAAAGAAAAAAAAGTGATTTTGTAAATATATGTGTATATTTTTAAAAGGCCAAATACTGTGGCTCATGACTGTAATCCCAACACATTGAGAGGCTAAGGTGAAAGGATCACGTGACTTCAGAGTTCAAGACCAGACTGGGCAACATAGGGAGACTTTGTCTCTATGAAAAACAAGAAATTCATCAGGTGTGGTGGTGCATCTGTAGTCGCAGATAGGAGGCTGAAGTGGAGGAACACTGGAGCCTAGGAGGTTGATGCTGCAGTGAGACATGATTATACCACTGCACTCCAGCCTGGGAAAGACAGCAAGACCCTATCTCAAAATCAAACAAACAAAAAATATGGTTTATTGTGTATGGCTCAATACTCTCCCTTGTCAACATGCCACACCCAATGGGAAGGAGAATTAGTCTCTATCTTGACCTCCAAAACCATATATTAGGTTCACTTAATTTTATACTTTATGCAATTTAATCATAGAATATGTATACCTTTTATGCAACTGCTTTTGCTCAGTTATGTTAATGAAATTAATCCATATTTTCACTTGTAACTGTACATTGTTTATTCTCATTTCTGAAGAGTATTCAGTTCAGCCATTCCGGCATGGTGGCTTTACTTTACATTTCCATAGTGACTAAGGATGTTAAGCATCATTTCTTATGTGTTCTTGATCTAAATAATTGGATATTTTCCCACTTTATTGGTGGCATTTTTACTCTCTTAATGGCATATTTTTGGTAAACAGTAGTTCTACATTTTAAAATAGTCTGATTTATTACTTTTTCTTCTGTGAGTTATGTTTTTTTTTTTTTTTTTTGAGACGGAGTCTTACTCTGTTGCCCAGGCTGGAGTGCAGTGGCATGATCTCGGCTCACTCCAACCTCCGCCTCCTGGGTTCAAGCGATTTTTCTGCCTCAGTCTTCCGAGTAGCTGGGACTACAGGCACGTACCACTACTCCTGGCTAGTTTTTGTATTTTTAGTAGCGATAGCATTTCACCACATTGGCCAGGCTGGCGTCAAACTGCTGACCTCGTGATCCGCCCACCTGGGCCTCCCAAAGTGTTGGGATTACAGGAGTGAGCCCACCTGGCCTATACCTTTTTTAAATAAGCAAAATTACTGCCCACTCTAAGAGCAATAAAATGTTTTCTTATGTTTTCTCTGTAAAATATGTATGGTTTACCTTTGTGAAAGAAAAATAAATCTCAGGACCCCCACATTACTAAGCCAAGGGAAAATTCAAGCTGCGAACTATGTCACCCAAACCTGCCTCCCATCGCATTCCTAAATAAGACAGCTACAAAGATAAAAAGCTACACACTTCCCCCATAGGAAATTTCCTTGTGGACAAAGGACAGACAGAACTCAAAGTCATCCCTCTGAGGCTCACCTGAGACAAATGCATATCTGATTGCTCTCTCCACCATACTGTTTATGTACAAATGTAGATTCACTGAGCCAGACCAAATTGTGTATTCGCGTATTCAGTGGAAAGCTGATTAAGGATTCAAAAGAATGCAATCTTTTGCCTCCACCCCCCTCTTCAAGTTGTCCTGCCTACTGTACCTAACCAATGTTACACATATTGATTAATGTCTCACGTCTCCCTAAAATGTATAAAAGCAAACTTGAATCCTGACCACCTTGGGCACATGTCTTCAGGACCTCCTGAGGCTCTGTCAGGGGCCATGTCCTTAACCTTGGCAAAATAAACTTTCTAAATTGATTGAGACCTGTCTCAAATACCTTTTGGTTTACACCTTCACAGTCAGATCTGCAACCCACCTGGAAATGATTTCTGTGTATACATGAGCAGTTTTTAGTTTTAATTTTGTTTTATTTTTTTCTTATTTTGGCTCATTTTTGCTATTGACCTCTAGCTCAACTAAACTGTGGTCAAGAAACATTCTGTATGATTTCAGTCCTTTGAACTTTATGAATATGCATTATGACCAGTGTCTGGCTAATTGCTATTAAGTACTCCTTGAGACAGTAAAAATAATGTGCATTCTGCAGAATTACATGTTATTCTATTAAGCCTTATATTCTATATACATATCGACGATGTTAAGTGTTTTCATGCCTTCTTCCCCATCTTTTTTCTTTCCAACTTTTCTGTATTTTCTTTTTACATATATCTCTTAAATAGTGTAAAATCGAGTTTCGTTTTTTTGTCTAGGCAGATAACAACTCTCTTTATTTACATTAAATATTTTAAATATTTGGCTTTAAATCTATAATCTTGCACTACATTTTCTGTTTGTCTTATGCAGTCTTATACTTTTTAATCTCTTTTCTTGCCTTCTTTCATATTAAAATTCTTTTCTCTTTTCCTCCACATTAACTCATTTATTCCTCTTTTACTATAGTTTACTGGTTTTCCTGAGAAACATGTACTAGAATTAATTGATACTCTCTTCCAAGACAATGCAAGCACTGCAGAACACCTTTCCCTTCAAAGTGTATGCATTTTAAAATTAATTTTAATTACGTACATATTATAAGCCCCCTGAGACAATATATTATTATTTTTTGCAGTCGGTATTCACTTAAATTTGCCTGCATATTTTATCATTTATTTTGCTTTAACCCAACTTTAAGAACTGACTTTTTTTTTTGGTCACACACATGACTCAAACTTTTAATAGCTGTTTTGCTTCTGATGCACCCTTAGACCTGTTACTGGTGGCAGGTATCTGAGTTACCAGCCGCGAATCTGTACGGGTCTGCAGCAACCTGAATTCTTAGCGCCTCAGAAGAAAGAATTCAACTTAGGATCATAAGGCAGAAAAAGAGACAGAGGAAGTTTCAGAGGAGGAGTGGAAGTTTATTAAAAAGGCTTTAGAACAGGAAAACAAGTAAAGATCACTTGGAAGAGATCCAAGTGGACGACTTGAAGAACAAGTGTCGCATTTAACTGTGATCTTAGGACTTTGTAGGCTGGCATCTTATGCCCCTTTTTGTGATTCTTCCCTTAGGGTGGGCTGCTCGCATGCGCAGTACCCTCCTTACGCTCGGGAAGTGAGCGTGCGCACTGTCGCTGGGAAGTGGTACACATTCCCATCTGAGGCTTTCTTCCCTTTTCCGGTGGAGTGGTCCCAGAAGATCATACTCTGACATTTTGTCTCTTAATGCACATGCCTGGGAAGTTGCTTCTTCCTGGCTGCTGCATAATTTTAACACTTTAATGTTAATAGCTTTGGATGGTAAGGAGGTTGTCTCTCCCTGATGCCCTGGCACAGGCTGCCAAATTATCACTTTTAGAGAGGCAGTGTGATAATTGTTAAACCATCACCTGACATTGCTAGTGGGTAGGGGTGAAGAGGCCCCTTCTGCCATGCTCATGCCTGTCTAACTACCTGTAACAGACCTAGCTTACTCTTGTCTGATTCCAACCCAATCACAAGGAATTTACCAGAGCCATACTATTTGGTGACATTTGTTTCCAAGGTAATTTTCTAAGGACCCAGGAATCTTCCCAAAGTACTGCCCAATCTGTCAGATACCTATTCTGGGCTGTCAATGCCTACAGAGCAGAAGAATTCCAAAAACCAGATTTTTTCTCTAGAGTTCTGCTTTCTTCCAGGTATTGGTGCCATAATTATTTCTCTAGATTTCTGCTTTCTTCCAGGTATTGGTGCCATAATTATTTCCTACTTTATTAGTTATCAGATGACATAAGGAAAATGTTTCATATATTTTGTTTAGCTCTTTTGTTATGCTCTTCAGGAAGTCTGGTTCAAAATATTCAGTTTGCCATTACCAGAAGTTTATAATGACTTTTTTCAAGTCTTTTTCTCTCAACCGGACTAGTTCTCTAAGAATTATCTTATCTTCTGTTCCACTTCTACATACCTGCCTGGCACTTAGTAGGCAAATAGTCAATGTTGTTAAACAAATTATTCACTTTACTCAAATAGCCCCAAAGAAAATACTACAATACATCAATAGTGCTATCTCAAACATCCATACATTTAGAGATGAATCTGGATGAAGACAGACACATTTTTCTATGACTGTGTTTTAATAATTTATGTAATTACCTAGTATACCAAGGCATCATTAAAGATATTGCTAGTGAGGCCAGGTGCAGTGGCTCACGCCCGTAATCCCAGCACTTTGGGAGGTCAAAGTGGGTGATCACCTGAGGCCAGGAGTTCAAGACCAGCCTGACCAACATGGTAAAACCCCCGTCTCTACTAAAAATACAAAAATTAGCCAGGCATGGTGGCACATGCCTGTAATCCCCACTATTCCGGAAGCTGAGGCAGGAGAATTGCTTGAACCCAGGAGGCAGAGGTTGCAGTGAGCCAAGATTGTGCCATTGCACTCCAGACTGAGCAGCAAGAGCGAAACTCCATCAAAAAAAAAAAAAAAAGAAGCTCAATTTACATTTCTAATGAAGTTTAGTGCCTATTAAGAAATGGAGGTGCACTGTAGTAAGTGTTTAATTTTACACCGATATTTTAAACTAGGCAGAACCAAATAATAATTTTTTTGTGTGATGATGCCAAGAATTTTTTTCACCCAGGAATCAGTTTTATGAGAAACAGCCTACAGATCTGTAGATAAAAGGGAAGATGAGTGAAAAATCAAAATGGGAAAGTACATCTATTGCAAAATTGAGAGAAATTGAGTAAAATAATCTGACAATTTAAGCCAAATATAATCATTTATTGATTCTACTTGCTATATATACTACTTAAGTCATGGTTCATTGCCTATAATGGGCAAGTATGGCATTGTTCTCCAGCCACTTTATAATACAACCTCTTCTCCCACTCGCTCCATCAATAGAATTACCGTAGGAGCTGCCCGTTTTTGTTTCCATTTTTTTACTTCCTTTCTTTCCCTTTTATTTTCTTTATCCATTTCAACCTTCCTTCCATCTTTCCTTCTTTTTTCCTTCTCCCTCTCTTCCTCCTTCTCTTCTTCTTTCTTCTATTTCATTTCCTTCTCTTCCTTCTTCATTTATTTTTACTGTCCTTTTAATAACCTTAAGCATTACAAAAACACTAGACACTTATTCAAATTCAAGTTTTGTCACTTGGTCAAGTCGCTGAACATTTGTTGTCACAGTTCACTAATCTATAAAACAAAATTATTTGAAAAGTGATGTTTAATGTGTCTCCTAGTTGTAACAGTTCGAAAGTCTATGAATGCTCCATGTTGCTAACAAGACCCTATCTCTCTGGCCACAGTTGTTTGCCCAGTTTTGGGCACATGATCCAAGTTGAACAAATGATTTTCTTCTCTGCAATTTTTGGACTTAGAATCAGAGATAGCAGCAGTTAATAATCCTTTCTCTTTGGAGGTTAAATTGAAAGGTATACAACTTTAAAACTACTTGTAGTCAACTTTACTGCTAAGTTGAGAAAGTTTAAAAAGGAAGGGAAAAACAATGTGAGTATTCAAGAAGAAGCAGAGATGAAATCCCAAGTCCCTGATGTCATGTAAGTTCTAGTGTTCACTACCTGTCACTAGATTTAGTATCCCTGGGGTACAAATATAGCCCTCTCTTTTTTCTGGTTTGGTTTCCATAACATGACCTAGCATCCTTCCAATAAATTACTTTTTTCCCTGAGATCATTTTAATTTGATTTCTATGTCTTTAAACTTGAGAAATCTTAAAAATCATAAGATAAAAAAGTTACATTTTAATCATTGTGGCTATATTTTTCTTGAGAAAGTTATTTAAATCTAACTTCCTCTTACATTTTTATATCACCTTATGATGACTGTCTGCTCACATTGTCATATGCTATCTGCCATTAACTCCATATAGTCAATGCGAAGGGGACATAATCCAGCTTTGTCTTTAGTGTGACATTATTCAATTTTCAGGCAAATGGCAAATATTTCTCAAAAAGCTTTTGGTTTATAGGACATTCCTTCAATCTTTAATGTCACATTCATATAATTTCATACTTAGTTCTATTAATATACAAAGTAAGAATTATTTCTTTAGCTTTAAAAATTTTTCCTGAACATTTAGTGATATAATGGAGCGATATACTATTAAAATGTACCAACTGCAATCATATTAACACCAGTTATTTGTTTCAAAACAAATTCATTAACTTCATATGTACACGAAATTATGCTACTGGTAAATTTAAAAGTTAGAGACCCAACACGATGCCATTTATATAACATGTGAAGAATGCCAGAGGCTGAGATGTCTTGTCATAGCACATCTAGTATTGATTATGTAACTTAGATTAAATCCTTTTACCTTTCAAGGGTCCCAATTTCTTTTCTTCTGCAAGGTGGTATTAATAATATCACCTATCCCCTTCAAAAACTTTTTGTAAAGGAGCTCAGGCAGCAGTGGGATATGATGGAAGACTTATATTATTAGTTTTTTACTAGCATAGTTACCCAAATATTTTAAATTTCAATAATATAAAAACAATTCTGTAGTTCTGATAATCTATTCTTATATATTTCATTCTCAATGATGATATATAAGATAGATCTAGAAGATTAAGTCACAGGATACACAGGAAAATTTGATTTAAAAATATCTAATGTATGAGCCAATTTTCTTAAGCCATTTACATATCTTGCTGAAAAATAGAATGCTGGAAAGGGCTCAGATAAAGGATTTAGATAAAGAAATCCAAGCAAGAGTTACTATTTGAAGATCTTTTATTATGATTCAGGAGCTTTACAAATATTGCTTGCCATTTGACAAATAGAAAGATAAGAAATATTATCTCAACTTCACACAGAAGGAAATTGAGATTAGAAAGATTAAATCATTTGCCAAATTTATATAGCTAGTTAATCACTGACCTGGGATTCAGCTCCTCTCAAACTCATTGTGTCTACAGAGAACAACTTTTTTCTATTCTGCAACACAGTACTGCTTCCCTAGACATCGCCAGCTATGCCTTATTCTCTGAAATGAGTTCATAATTTTTTTGGAGTACATGAATGATTAATGAAATAATTCATATGTACATAAATTAATTGATATATTAATAAAGTATATAAAAATAAATCCAGAAAGTTTTTCTATTCTAAGAATTATACAATACTCTGAGAATCAGGGAGTGTGTATGATTTTGTAATCAGTACATTGCACATTTCTAAGGCAAAGTTTAAAATTATGTATTAATGCACATCTGTAAATTTTTTGGAACTTTGCATGGTGAAGTTTGGATTTTTTTAGGTATCCAATACCATATGTTTTCTTGGGGCCCTAGGAGGTGAGTTTTTGTGGCTCATGTCAGTTTTTTTGAGTTAGACAATCCAAGCTTGCTCTTTTGGAAGTATATGTTGGGAATTTTTACATGTGCATTATTTTCCAAGTTATTATTTAAATATTTTTTTTTCTTTTTAGATGGAGTCTCACTCTGTTGCCAGGCTGGAGTGCAGTGGTGCAATCTCGGCTCACTGCAACCTCTGCCTCTTGGGTTCAAGCAATTCACCTGCCACAGCTTCCCGAGTAGCTGGGACTACAGGTGCCCACCACCACGCCCAGCTAATTTTTGTAGTTTTAGTAGAGAAGCGGTTTCACCATGTTGGCCAGGATGGTCTCCATCTCTTGACCTCGTGATCCTCCTGCCTTGGCCTCCCTAAGGAAGCGTGAACCACTACACCTGGCCCATTTAAATCATTTCTAATAGATAAAGCTACAATTTACCATTAATACTCTCAACGACGCTAAAATATAGTCACTTTACATATAGATAAACTAATATATGGAAAGCTTATTCTACATGAGATAATATAGCTTGTAAATTAAATCAGTTAATAAGACTAACTTTCTGACTCTAAGGTGAAGATTCCATAGCCACAAACAACCTCAATTAATGTTGAATTCATAGATATATTGAGGTCAACAGGAAAAATGTGTAAAAAAGATGCAAATGCATTAAATCAGATTTAATAACTATTCCTGTGGGTATGATCTAGCAATTGTATATATTACATTGTAATATGAATATGTATTTCTTTAAAAAACTACGCCCATACAAGAAACTTCACATGAATATCTTTAGCAGCTTTATTCCTAATTGTCAAGACTTAGAAACAGTCAAGATGTCCTGCAATGGGTGAATGGATAAACAAATTGCAGCACTTACATACAATGAAATGTTATTTAGCGATAAAATAAATGAACTATCCAGCCATGAAAAGACATAGAACCTGAGTTTCGTATTTTTAAGTGAAAGAAGCCAATCTGAAAAAGCTACCTATCATATGATTACAACTGTATGACAATCTTGGAAAGAGCAGGAAATGGAGATAGTAAAAAGACAATTGGTTTTCCAGAGTTCATGGAAGTAAGGGATGGAGGAATAGGTGGAGAAGGGAAGTTTTAGGACGTTAAAACTATTTTGTAGGATACTGTGATGAATACATGCCATTATTCGTTTATCAAAAGCTCATAGAATGCACAACACCAAGACTAAATCCTGATGTAAACTATGGACTTTGGGTAATAATGGTGTGTCTATGTACATTCATCAATTGTAGTGAATGTACCACTCTGGTGGGGGATATGGATAATTGGGGAGGCTACGCATGTGTGGGGACAGAGAGTGTGTGGGAAATCTCTGTACCTTCTGCTCAATTTTGCTGTGAACCTAAAACTACTTGAAGAAAAGTCTATTTAGAGGGGCGGAGCAAGATGGCCGAATAGGAACAGCTCCAGTCTCCAACTCCTCGCGAGAGAGACACAGAAGACCGGTGATTTCTGCATTTTCAACTGAGGTACTGGGGTCATCTCTCTAGGGAGTGCCAGACAATCAGTGCTGGTCAGCTGCTGCAGCCCGACCAGCGAGAGCTGCAGCAGGGCGAGGCATCGCCTCACCTGGAAAGCGCAAGGGGGAAGGGAATCTCTTTTCCTAGCCAGGGGAACTGAGACACACAACACCTGGAAAATTGGGTAACTCCTACCCCAATACTACCCTTTAAGCAAACAGGCACACCAGGAGAATATATCCCACACCTGGCCAGGAAGGTACCACGGCCACGGAGCCTCCCTCGTTGCTAGCACAGCAGTCTGCAATCTAACCGCAAGGCAGCAGTGAGGCTTGGGGAGGGGCACCCGCCATTGCTGAGGCTTAAGTAGGTAAACAAAGGTGCTGGGAAGCTCGAACTGGGTGGACTTCACAGCAGCTCAAGGAAACCTGCCTGTCTCTGTAGACTCCACCTCTGGGGACAGGGCACAGCTAAATAACAACAACAAAAAAAGCAGCAGAAACCTCTGAGGATGCAAACGACTCTGTCTGACAGCTTTGAAGAGAGCAGTGGATCTCCCAACATGGAGGTTGAGATCTGAGAATGGACAGACTGCCTGCTCAAGTGGGTCCCTGACCCCTGAGTAGCCTAACTGGGAGACATCCCCCACTAGGGGCAGTCTGACACCCCACACCTCACACAGTGGAGTGCATCCCTGAGAGGAAGCTTCCAAAGTAAGAATCAGACAGGTACACTCACTGTTCAGCAATATTCTATCTTCTGCAAACTCTGCTGCTGATACCCAGACAAACAGTGTCTGGAGTGGACCTCAAGCAATCTCCAACAGACATAGAGCTGAGGGTCCTGACGGTTACAAGGAAAACTATCAAACAGGAGGGACACCTATACCAAAACCCCATCAGT
>NW_012114866.1:539508-555031 GCF_000951035.1 Colobus angolensis palliatus | reverse complement strand
TGCAGCACACCAACATGGCACAAGTATACATATGTAACAAACCTGCACGTTATGCACATGTACCCTAGAACTTAAAGTATAATAATAAAAAAAAAGTCTATTTAAAGAACAAAATAGCCACAGAATATACTACATAAACAGTGAACCTACCCATAAACTAAGGACTTTAGTTAATAATATATAAAATTAGTTTATCAACTGTAACAAATGTATCATACTAACGTAAAAGATTAATAATAGGGGAAACTGTAGGGAGTGAGGGGGTATAGGGAACTTCATACTTTCTGCTCGTTTTTATCTTTAAATCTAAAGCTGCTTTAAAAAATAAAGCCAATTAATTCAAAAATGCAGTAGATGCATATGATGTTGATATTATGAGTATACACCTATAGAATTTGCCTTTGTCTGGACAATTCAGTAAATGCTCCAAGGTCAAATGAAAAAAAAAAAGACTGTTTAGAAGATATGCAAATTGATTATGTCATGTGAAATAAAACTTCCAGAGACTGTAAGAATCACATATTCAAAAAACACTTAGATTGCAGTGAAGGTGATATATCCTGGGGAATGATCATGATGACTTTAAATGTAGCTCTAGAGAAGATAAAGATCTTGATGGGGGATTTTGTGTAAGAGTTTGAGTAAGTTGTATCATGTATTAAGAGTGACATGTAAAAACATGCTATTTCTTAATAATTTTGTTATTGGAAAAAATATACTATTTATTTATTTATGCACTTATTTTGAGATAGGGTCTCTGTCACCGAGGCTGAGTGCAGTGACATGATCATAGCTCACTGAAGCCTTGACCTCCTGGGCTCAAGTGATCCCCCCACCTCAGCCTCCTAAGGAGCTGGGACTAGAGGTGTGCACCACCACACCTTGCTAATTTTAGTTTTTGTAGATATGAGGTCTCACTATGCTGGCCAGGCTAGTCTGGAACTTCTGCATGTAAGTGATCCTCCTCCCTAGGCTTCCTGAAGTGCAAGCATTACATGTGTGAGCTACTGAGCTCAGCCAAAAATATGTGGTGTAAATATGTAAATGTAACTAATTTAATAAACTAAGAATTAAACCTAGTTATTAGATAACCTCATAAACATTAAACTGGTAAGTGAATGTATATTATTCTAAGGCAAGATCATTTGATTAGTAAAATTCTCATTGGGAATATGGAGGCCCACTCTATTTGGGGAATTATATTGAAGCATTCATGGTATTTTTTTAAGTGCTTATCATATATTAGGCTCTAGGTTAGGTATTGTAAGGCAGATACAAAATAATCACCAAGATATGGTTCCTGCACAGAGTCCCTAAATTGTGATTCTGTGATAGGGATTGAATGGAAATAATTGAAGTGTAACTCTAGTCACTGCTCAATGTTTATGAACAGTTCCTGTGAAACATGGAATTTATTATGCCAGTCTAAAGGAAGGAGAAATTGCCTTTGTCGGGAGAATTCAGTAAATGCTCCAAGGAGAAAACAATATTTTTGACAGCCTTCAATGGATTTGGAAAACGGAGAGCAAAAGATGAAAATTTCAAGTTGAAAGAAATTCCATGAGCACAAATAAAAGTGCAGAAAATAATAAATTGTGTCTGAAGGTTGACAGGTAAGTCAGTAATTTGGTTAGATCACAAGAATCTGAATATGAAGTGGAGGGGAGAATTCTTATGGAAATGGTAGATGTGGGTAAGTCATGTGGTGGATTCACAGTGAGATAAATCATAGTCCTTTTTCAATTAGCAATAGATGGGGAGATAGTAAAACGATTAAGAGTTTCTGAGCAAGAGCTATCCCTTAAAAAACTCAATGTTATTCTTCAGTTTTGTGACAATAGAACTTAACTTACTGCATTACACTTTATCAGGTCCTTATGTCCTCTAGACTGTGAGATTCTCAAGGGCAGATGTCATGTTTTATTCATCTTGCTATTTTCAGCACTTAATATATAACTGGTACACAGTGTAAGAACTATAAATGCTTATTAATAAATAATTGAATTGTCTTTTTCTTAAACACTTTAATTTTGAGAACTGGGAAATATTGGTTTGAAAATACTCAAATCTGAGTCAATTCTAATAATGACTGACTTACTACTTCTGATTGGAGTCTTCTAACCCTCCATGTCAGACATCTGGTGTTGATAGGGAAGGGACAAGGGAAAGAATTAAAAGATCATGGTTTAAAGAGACTTAGCCCCTAATAAACATATTACTGCTTTACTTTAAAAATTACCCACATTATTGAGGTATGATCTACATACAAAATGCTGTACATATTTAATGCATATAACCTGATAAGTTTGGAGGTAACTATATACCCATAAAATCATGACCACAATCTATACCATAAACTTATCTATCACCTCCATAAGTTTCCTTTATTTATTTTTTCTTTCTTGAATTTTTTTTTTCTTTTGAAGTAGTACTTGACATAAGATCTACCCTTGAAAGCAAACTTTTAAGTATACAATACAGCATTGTTAACTATAGGCCATACACTGTACAGTAGATCTCCAAACCTTATTCATCTTGCATGACTAAAACAATTTGGTATCCTTTGACCAATACCTCTCCATTTCTCCCTCCTTCTAGCATCTGTCAGCCACTATTCTAGTCTCTGGTTCTATTAGGTTGACTATTTTAGATTCCTCATAAAAGTTGGGGTCATTCAGTATTTGTCCTGGCTTATTTCACTTAGAATGTTCTCTAGATTCATCCATGTTGTCACAAATAGCAAATTTCCTTTATTTTTAAGGCTGAGTAATATTCCATTATATATATACATATATATACACACACATGTATACACACACTATATATTCCATATTTTCTTTATCGATTCATCTGTTGAGGGATATTTAGATTGTTTCCATATCGTGGCTATTGTGAATAATGCCGCAATGAACATGAAAGTACAGATACCTCTCCAAGATCCTGATTTCAATTTCATTGAATATATACCCAGAAATGGGATTGTTGGATCAAATAATTCTATTTTTAACTTTCTGAGGAATCTCCATACTGTTTTCCCTAGTAGCTGCACTAATTTACATTCCCACCAAGAATGTACAAGGATTCTCTATTCTCCACATTTTCACCAAAGGTTGTCTTTGAACTACTGCTTTTCTTTAAACTCACTGTCCTCCCAATATACTAGACCGGGTAACTGGATATTTGGATTGTTTCTTGTGCCTAAAAAGTCTTTGTGACATGGCTGTGACCCCAGCTCCTCTAAGACTGTGGCTTATTTTGCTTCTCCAGGTTCCCTGCTTAAAGTTTAACCTTGAAACTTAGGGCAGTGCCTGCAATCCAGTGAACTACCTGCTGACAGGTGTCCTTCAGGCATTTCTCCTGGAATCCTGAATGTTGTTGTTGGAATTTGTCTCTATGCCCTCCTCAAACCTTCTTATCAGGACACTGCTCTGAATACTACATTCTGTCCTTCAGACTGTCCTTCCCCTCAGCATCTGCTATTCAGTTTCTATAAGTAGCACCTGTTCCTCCTATATAGGAAGACTTTGTTCTAGGTCTGGTCCCAGCCTGCTATAAATAACTAAGTCACATACAAGCAACTTCAAAAATATTACTGAATATAGCATTAAAATAATCCACATTTTAAAATTAAAAATACACAATCAAAATAACACCACTTCTTTTATTCTGTCTTATCAAACTAGCATAGCAGTATCATTTATCTTTTTACATTACAAACAATGGCCAAAATGATCAGAAAATACATACTTGAAGTTAATTACTTTTACAAATATGATAAGATGTCTTGGAGAAATAAGAAGGAATTTCTGCCACAACTCATTCTGATGTCTGAGAAAAAAAAAGAGTTGTCCTCAGCACTGCATAAACTCAGGTAAAACTTAATATTGTTTATTTTTAACATTTCCAATGGTTATTAACTAACAGACTGTCAGTGTTGGAAGAGACTTTAGAGGTCAGCAATAATTTCTTTTTTGAATAGGATAAGTGCAGTAACCTTATAACTCTTTAAAAATAAAATGGATTAGCTAAACTAATTCCCTTTCCACATTGACATGCTATGCAATATATTTGAAAAATCTTTTTTGCTTTCATTCCAGTGGCAACAAACAGAAAATTTTCCTTGCCTTAATTGTCTGTCAGCCTTATTATTATCAAAGATTTATCCTAAAAAGAGCATCAAATATTTTCTAACAAAAATTATACTTCTGTGGATTTTCTATAATAAGTTATCCCCTTAATTAAGACTTTACTACCTAGCAATGGGAAAAACTTCCATCATCGCTATCCCTGTGGTAACATTACATATTAACAACGTTACCACATCTCTGTGGTAACATTACTCCAGGAATTGCACTGATCCCTCTAAGGTCTGTCTCTTTACCTGAGTAAACATTCTGAGGGTCTCATCTTTGTTTACCCAGGACTACTACTGCACTTTGCACATGGCAGTGGTTCAATAAATATTTTTTAAAAGAAATAATAGAGGAATGGATGAATGAATGCAACCTAAAAGATAGGTAAATAATTATTTGTATCAACACACAACTGAATGTATATCTGAAATTGAGTAATGGTTTA
The DNA here is from genome assembly GCF_000951035.1 of Colobus angolensis palliatus. Classification (NCBI taxonomy): domain Eukaryota; kingdom Metazoa; phylum Chordata; class Mammalia; order Primates; family Cercopithecidae; genus Colobus; species Colobus angolensis. Next base: position 550,453 of record NW_012114866.1, on the reverse strand, counting down.
AAATCATTGATGCCTTTGAAAAATAACCTGACTTTCACATTCTTACTTTCCTTCTGTTATTACTATCGTAATAGTAAGGCAAGCCAAACACAGTCTCTCCTCTTGGGTAGTGAATTTCTACTCATTCTTCTTAGGATAAAACTTTGATTCTTTGTGAAGTCTATCTCATTCCCTCAGGCAGAACTTTATTTCCATTTCTCTTATTACTTGTTACATTGTATTATCATTTTCTCCTCTGGAATTATCTAGGCCTTAAGTGAAAACTAAATATGGGAGTCTTTATATATCACCCAAGGTTGTTCACTGTGTTGCTGTACCTCTGGATTTAAATTTCCTGTCCCTGATCACATTCCCTGTGCTCACAGATATCTTCAAAGGACATACACATATATGACATTTTTACCAGTTTTGCACCATAATCAACCATTTAAATGGACTCATTTTACTTTTTTACTCTGTCATGTCAACAACTACTATTAAAATGTAGTAACAGACGTTTGAAGTGTGTGGTAAATAAATTTGTGTGTGTAGCACAGATAATAAATATACTGCAGAGCTTTGACAGTTTAATTTACATGAGATCCAAACAGTTTGAATGTCAGTTAACAATGAACAACTTTAAGCAGGCTGTGGTAACTATAATGCTTATAGGGAAACAATGAATGTTTTATATTTTAAAAAGTGCAGCCTATTTTACTTTGTCCTAAGTAAAAATGTGTAGTTCAAGAATTGAGCATTTGAAATTCTCCCAAATAGAATTCTCTACCTGAAAAAGAACGACTAAAGATAGATAAGATAATGTATATACATATCTTGATATATATTTCTGCTTGTAGAGAGAGATCATTCTATCACTCATCTATCTAGATGCTATACTGTGAAATGAAATGATAGATTGCTCATATACAATGATTGTCTCCATTTTTGGTTTGTGGTCTAGTAATCCCTGGGATATACAAGGCTTTGTAGCCTAGGGGTGTTAAGTTCTTTTTGGTATAATTACTTCTATTTATCCAGTAATGTCCTCAGGCTTAGGATCCCAACCAGGGCCTCACCATTATTGGGTGGGCAACTTTTGTATTGTCAGGTTTCAGGCACCACCTGAGGCATTAGCCTACACCGGCTCTTATAGAACCTGACACCATGATTCTTTAGATGTCATTAGGCCTTTTAGTTATGCTTAGAAATTCTTAGTCGCTACCCCAAATATAAACTTTTCAGTTTGACCACCTTCTGGTAGCCATTCTCATATTGCTCAATGCTGCTCCTCCTGGACACACTCAATTTCTTCTGCTTCCTTTCTTACCTCTCTTAAAATTCACCAGACCTTCTGAAATCCACTGTCTGTGGTAAACTCCTCTTCATGTTCTCAACTAGACACAAAATTCTTTTCTAATTCCTTGCATTAATTACATCCTAGCATATACTAGAAGACAGTAGTTTGTCTGCAAACTTCTACAGCATAGTTAAGCAAGCTTTCCCCATAAAAGGCCACACAGTAAATATTTCAGGCTTTGTGGACCATATGGTTTTTGTTGCAATTAATCAACTCTGCCACTGCAGCACAAAAGCATAGACAATGTATAAATTAATGAGTGTTGCTGTGTTTCAGTGAAATTTCATTTACAAAACAAGCAGCAGGACAGATTTAAGGACCTTGGTGATCAGCCCCTGCTTTACAGTAGAGAGTGTCCATCCTCCCATATGCCTTGTTTCACAAAAGCAAACAGTTGAGTCAGAAATCTAACTTTCCAGTTCATTGCACTCCCATCCTTGTGTAAGTCATCCTTTATCCCATTCACATCGCTGTTCTTTACCAATTTCTTGGTCACTCCTGAACATATTTTAAAGAATCTGGTGACTGATTCACACTATTCCTCTGAACCCAAGGCCTGTCTACTACCTGAAATTTCTATGACAATCACCGAATATCCACATTTCCAAATTCAACAATAATATTTCACAACATTTAATTCCTTGTTCACTTCAACTCTGATTATGTTACAATCTGTCTTATCTACCCTTACTTATGACAGTATTTTGGATCATGTCGTCAAAATGCAGTGCTCTAGAGCAGAACATTAAACTGCTGACAGAATATAATAATTTATAATACTCTGTCACTACAACCTCCTTTTATTCCAGTTATTCTCATTCCTTTATCTCTACCAAAACGTTCATTCAAATTAATTAAGCTTTCATTCTTTTGACTTCTCAATTTTATCCCAAAACGTTCTATTTCATCTGTCTCTACTTCTTTTTCTATTCAACTGAAGCCCTATAATAGTAGCAGTCACAATTTATTGAGTACTTATTAAGTGTCAGACACTATGCTAAGTATTTCACGTGCATTATATGATGTCACTTCTCACAACTCTATGAGGTAGGTACCAATGTCTTCAGAGGAGGCAAATGTGACTTTGAGAAATTTATTGAATCATCCAATTAAGTGTCAGAGTTAGCTTTGGGTATGGGCCTGCCAAACACTAAAGTGCATTATGCAAAATCATGCAAGCAACTCATTTAAGTATTCTTAGTGCTTATTTGTGGCACTGGTAATATAGATCAAGAAGAAATGGACTACTTCTTCAAGAAACTGAAGTTTAGTGGTAGAATCCTTCATGCAACTAAATAAGTACAATGCAACATCATGTAATAATAAAGAAATATTCAAATTAATATTATAGCAAATGGGAGAGAATGAACTTTCTTAAGAGACTCTGCAGATAAAACAACACTTCAGCTGGGCCTTAAGGAGTAATTTGAAACTTACCAGGTGGAAAAAAATTTAGAGTATTTCAAGAGGAAGAAAAATCATGTACGTTGGCATGGATATAGGCTTCAGCTGGCATGGTCCTCTAATGTTAGATAACAAAGGTGAAAGGACTGGGCGAGTTAGGAGAGGAAACTAGCAGTTAGGTGAATGATAGATATTGCACAGATTGTATGGAATTTGTATGTTTTTTCTTAGAAAATGGAGAGAGTTTATTTAGTTCTGTGTCCTAGTATGCATACTAGAAAGAGGAAGCTCCCAGGATAATAAGAAAGGCAACATTTAGAAGCAAAGACACAGAAAAAAATAATCACAATTGTTGAGGAAAAAGACTGAATGGAGGGCTGGTACCCTATGGGGTCAGAGAAGAAAGAATGAATTCAAGACAAATGCCAGAAACTGAATTGTGAGAATTTAATATATTGTATGCAGTAATACAGAAGGGAGAGGATAGAGGCATCTCGATGGCTTAGATTTCTTTCCAAGGAGACTTAAAATGGTGATGCCACTATATAGGTACATTAATTAAGCAGATGGAAAACATTTTTTGTAAGAAGATAATGTACTAAATTTTAAAATGGCAAGTTTCAGACAGTCCAGGGTTGGAAATTCTGAGATTCAAAAGTTATGAGTTTATTGGTAGAAATGGGTGATTTGAAAACAGACATGTGGAACAAAGGTGGGAGATGGAAAGCATTCAGATGAACACAATCCAGGGGAGGAAAACTACCAGGGCACAGAGGTACCCACAAAGCCAAGGGAAGGCAACATTATAAGAGGGAGTGGAAAAGAAAAGCAAATGTCTCGAACAGGCCATAAACCAATAGAACCATGAGATTAGTGGCTTAGGGACAATTTCACTGGAATTTTGGAGGTAGAAATCAATTAATAATTTTATAATAGTTAAATATGTTTTATGTGTTCAGGTTTGTTCATCAAATGTTACACGTTTATAAACTGATTTCAATTATAATATCTATCTCTACCAATATAAATAATTTTCATCCTTTGTGTTTAGAATGTTTTTGAAAGGATTGGGATTGGGTTATTCTTAGATTTTGAAGACACTGGAGAACAGATGACCACATTTGCAATATGCCTTAAGATGATGTTTGCTAATAAAATACAATAATCAGTAACTTTATGTTTTCTCATTGCAATACTTGCCCTCAGATTTCTGAGGAAAAAAATCCCAATTGTTTTTCTTATTATTTCTTATAATCTATTCTCATGTTTTCTACTCTGGTGTTAGGATCACACATGATTATAATTAGTAATTTTATCAGTAGTGATTGAATACTTGTTTGCTTTTACTCTGCTAAATGTATAACACACTTAGTGAAAATTATCCCAATTTTACACTCGTGTCAAAATTCAAAGAAATGAGTTTAAATGTCTGTTGCTTGACTTTTCTGATTCAAATAAATTTATGTTCATAGCAAAGAACATGTAATGTCAATTTTGTAGTAAATGCTACCTAATTGTCAATGGCAGAGAAAAGTAATCATTTTAAGCTAAACATAGCTATTTTTATTTTTCTAACCTACCTTTCAAGAAATACTATAACAAAAAACAGAAGTATTGAGAAATACTTTCCAGAAATCATGCAGTTTAGACTGAAATTGTTTCCTATTCCAAAGTGATGGAAACATTATTGTGTTCATTTTTAGTCTTAACAGGTCATAAGTTTTCCTTGAAACCATGCAATAATGAATTACTAATTAGTCATGAGAACTTGCTTCTTCAGCAAGTGCTTGCCTGTCCCTAAGACAGGTCAATGTGGGGTGACCTGTTTTCACCTGGGTGTAGGCTGCAGGCCTCTGCACTTAGGGTATTAACTAAAAGGTTATTCCCTGAAATTATTAGGCAGGAATCTTTGTGAAAAAATGGTTGGCTGATTTTATTCTGTCTCCTTTTGCCTAGGAGGTTACCTGGGGGAGCTGCGTTTTTGAGCAGCATTTATTTTTTACAAGAGTCTGAATGAACTGAATCTGTAGGCGTGATTGAGCATGTGAAATAAATACAGTGCTGTGGCTCCTACCCACAGAGGATACAGATTATACTGTCAGTGGCTGAATATATACACACGAAATTAACTAAAAGACATGGAATTTCAGAGGAGTCCCGTATATCAGTAGTATTAGCATTATCACCATCTCTCAGTTATCTTCCCTCTCAACCCTCCCAAGGTGTCTCCTCAACCAATATATGGTTAAGAAATAAATATAATTAACAGACAATATATTCGCCTAATTTTGTACCTGAAGCCTGACTACAGAAATTATGAGAAACTAAATGTTCATCTACCTTGCTCCCAATCATTAGAAAATCTTTCTATTCCTAGGTCCATCTGGAGTCTCTCTCTTGGAATCCAAGCATACACGGTTAGTATTTTAAGGACTCTCTGGAGCATTCTGATTTTGATCTTTACCTTCTCACTTTTTCTATTCCCCACCTTCACTTTCATCACAAGCAGCTTACTTGGATGTTGATTAAAAAGGGCCCAAAACTTCTCATTCCTTCCCTGAGAAGTGGAATTTTTTTCTCTACCCCTTTAGTTTGGGCTGATCCAATGATTGTTTTCAACCAGAGAATATGGCAGTAGAAGTTCTATGTAATACTAAGGCTGAACATTAAGAGATTTGTAGCTTACATTTTTAAGCACTTGAATGCTATCTCTTGGAATCCAGCAGACATGCTGTGAGAAGTTCAAGCCATGTGGAGAGACCATGTGAAGGAGTAACAACACATTCGGCTTAGCAGCTTCATCTGAAATCCCAGACCATAACTAGCACCAGCTGCAGCCAGTCATTTGAGTGAACTGTCCTGGGTGTTCTAGCCCAGTAGAGCCTCCAGATGACTGCAGAACCAGCTGACACCTGATGCAATATGGCAGAATGACTCAGCTGAGCCTAATTGATAGAGAAGCATGAGAGAGAATTAGAAGTTGTTGGGCAGGGCACTGTGACTGACACAAGTAATCCAGCACTTTGGGAGGCCGAGGCAGGCAGATAGTTTGTGCCCAGGAGTTCAAGACCTGTCTGGGCAACATGGCAAAACCCCATCTCTACACACAAAAAGAATACAAAGATTAACTGGGTGTGGTGGCATGTGCCTATAGTCCCGATTGCTGGGGGAGCTGAAGCGGGAGAATCACTTGAGCCAGGGAGAAGTCGAGGCTACAGTGAGCCAAAATCATGCTGTCCGAGGCGTTCAGACTAGAGCTACTCTATCTTGAATAGGGGATGGGTAAAATAGGGCTGAGGCCAGCTGCGTTCCCAGGAGGTTAAGGCATTCTTAGTTGCAGGATGAGAAAGGAGGTCAGCACAAGGTACAGAGCACAAAGACTTTGCTTATGAAACAGTATATTATAAAGAAGCCAGTCAAAGCCCGCCAAAATCAAGAGGGCAACAAAAGTGACCTCTGGTTGTCCTCACTGTTCATTATATGCTAATTATAATGCATTAGCATGCTAAAAGACACTCCCACTAGCACCATGACAGTTTACAAATGCCATGGCAACATCAGGAAGTCACCCTATATGGTCTAAAAAGGGGAGGAACCCTCAGTTCTGGGAATAGCCCACCCCTTTCCTGGAAAACTCATAAATAATCCCCTCCTTGTTTAGCATATGTCAAAAAGTAACAGTAAGTATAAGCAGCTGAGCAGCCTATGCTGCTGCCTAGCCTATGGAGTAGCCCCCTCTATTCCTTTACTTTCCTAATAAACTTGCTTTCACTTTACTCTATGGACTAACCCCGGATTCTTTCTTGTGTGAGATCCAAGAACCCTCTCTTGGGGTCTGGATCAGGACGTCTTTCTGGTAACAGCACCACTGCACTCCAGCCTGGGTGACAAAGTAAGATCCCGTTTCGAAAAAAACAGAAAAAGTTGTTGTTTTAAACCACTGTTGGGTTGATGTGTTGCATGGAAATACTTGACTAAAATACTAATTTTTATCTGTCTATTTTGCTTATTAAATTTCCTAAGAATGCTTCATCTCAGTAAATTATTAAGGGTTTTTTTTTTAAATATGAGATTCATTTAACAAGAAACAACGGACTTTGATATCAATGAGAACTGGTTTAAATACTTAATTGTTTATTAACTATATGACTTTAGGCCAGGTATTAAACTTCTCTAAATTTTTTCTTCAGCTTGAAGTATAACTAAAAAAAAAAAAAAAAAAAAAATCCTCTAAATTTTAGCAGCCCCTCTGTAAGCAACATCTACTTCTTACAGTTGTTATGGGGATCAAGTGAAGCAATGTGTGAAAAAAAAAAGAAAAACTTAGTACAGTTTCTAGCTCACATTAGGTACTTAAAAAAATCAGTTTCCTTCTCATTTACCACATCCGCATTGTAGCCGAATTTTAATTTTTTCTTTCCCTTACTCTCAGTTATACCTGTTCCCATCTTTTTATCTGTCAAAAGACAGAGAAAGGCAACTTTCAAACAAAGTAACTTACCAACTAATAAATAAATAAATCTCTTTGATGTTTGCCTGTTGTCAGGCCATCCATCCAAATTCTCTATATGTCACAATGTGGCTTTTAAAACTTTTAGTGCAGATACCAATAAATTCCGCTTGAATAAACCTTAGTTGCCAGTCTTTTTATAGACCAAATGGCTCATGGAGGGAAAGGGGAGTGTGGCCACAAATTCCACTTCACACCTCCCTCAACACTAATAGCTATTTAGTTTTTACTTCTCCCTCCTCCTCCCCTATGCCTCATTCAAGGCCTCACCAGCCATTGAACATTTTTTTGGTAATTTGATAATCTGTCATTGCTCCTGCTAGTTTCTGCTTCCAATAATGTATTGTTCCTGTGATCCCTGAAATTCCTCCCTTCGACAAACATTCTGCCATTGTACATATTTCACAACCCAGTGTAATTATCCATCTCTTTTAGGAAGCTTTCTAAATACAGTCCATCTCACAATAATACCTCCTTAATTTTGATTCAGAAAATTGAAAATAGATTTCCCAAATTAGATGGGTGCAATTAATAAACCAGTGCTTGTGACTTACCTTTTGTTTTCATGTTATTGTAAAACTGTTCCATGAGTATTGTTATTTACTCAGCCAAATTGAAAGATTCTTGAGAGCAAAGTCTAACATTGACCAAATATGTGATATTAAGTAAGTTACTTAACTTCTTAAAACCTACAAAATGGGAGTTATAAAATCATTCTTTCTATGTTTATCTCATTCAATTCAATGAGATAAGAAGGCCAAATACGTCATTTAGCACACAATTATGCTTAATATAAGCCAGCTAGTTTTTAAATGTGTCCAACAAATGCCTATTAGGCAACAGATTGAAAGACAGGATTTTTGACTATACTACTGATCTATGTTCATAATGTAGATTACAAAATACTATTGCACAGCTCTAACCTGATATACTGTATATGAAAGGTAGGCAACTGTTATATAAATGATACATGGACATCCATTTTTTGGTTCAGTGATCATTTCTTTCAGGAAGGTCCTGATGAAGTCAAATTTCTTTTGGAGATGTAACCTTCAGCTTTTAAAAACTTAATTCTGATTGTTTTGTTTCTAACTCAGGAAATAAAATAACATGTGTGAGAATGAAGTTTGGCTGTTGGCACCAGGCCTAAAATAAAGATCTTGGGCAAATGAGGACAACATGAATACACTAAAATCATCAATGAACACTAGTGCAAGGTAGCAAACAGAGGCAATGTCAGAAGAGCAGGGAAAAAAGATGGGCTGAATAATGACTAAGGCCAAAGTTTACCTACTTTGAAATTTTTATAACATAAAGTAGTCTTGGGTTTGAAGAGATCTGACAATCATGTAGTCCAACCTCACACAGGTCATGATGGAGGACACATATTACTTATGTTGAAAAGGAAATTATCCACAGCAAGAATACTTTGTGTGCTTGTCAAAGTCATTCTCCAGCTGTGTGGCGATATGTAGCCTCTGCACATTTGTCCTTGTTTCAGCCTCTGGCATTGGTAGCATGATGTAAGAAAAAGAAAAACCAGAGTCTAGTGATTGAGAATATAAGCACATCACTGTCTTTTATGATTCAGTTTCATAGATTCTGCAGAACCAGAGTCATCACTCAAAAGTAAAGTGGTTGGCTACCTCCGGGTCTTGACTGTCCTTAGATAGATATAAAGTCAGCCAGTAAATACTGGGTTTGAACAAGAATAAGTCCCTAGTCTTTATCTCTTCTCAGATACCTCTTCAACATCTAATAGTATCATATCCCTAGGGTCAAGTATTTTAAGTTTTAGGAGCAAAGAACACAGTGTAGGTACCATGATGGATGATGAGGAAAGCAATGTCATCATATCTGAATGACACAAGCTTCCATGTAAAGATCATCAGGGATCTGTTAACCACACAAAACTTAGTTTATTAAGTTGACTGAACAAGGAAAAAGAGAACATTTACCAGAGTACCCATATTTCTCATAGAAAATTTAGGGAAAGGTACTGCTAGGGTTTTTGGTCGGGAAGAAGATAGATAAAGTAGTTTTAGAGTAAAGTTAGTAAGCATGATCTGGGCAGGTGTTGTTCAAAATTGATCAACAGGGAAATTAGTAGAGTAGTCAATAGTCTTTTCTTTGAAACACATGAGTTCAGACTGAGGGTATAGCCACTTATCTATGCTTTTATCTTGGAACGTGTGGGTCTGAATAAGATGACGTTAAAACATTTTGGGCTTAAATAATTTGTGTTGTACGTCATGATTTAGTACAGTTGATACATTATGCAAATCATAGCACAGTTTGTTTTGTAAATTGTCATTTCTACTTTAACTTCTCAGAATGTATGTTTTTGCCTTACTGCAGTGGTGGCTTTCTAATAAAAGAGACTGAGAAAAAATATTTTTGTATTTGAAGGGAGAAATGCAAACTTTTATGTGAAAAGGTAATACTGTTACTGCTTCACTCATTCCATCCAGGCAGCTTACTGGGAAAAACACATCAGATACAGATTGAGGGTAGTTTTCATTTCTGGAATATATCAGATATATTTTCTTTTCTTTCTTTTTTTTTTTTTTTTTGAGACAGAGTTTCACTCTTGTTGCCCAGACTGGAGTGCAATGGCGTGATCTCGGCTCACTGCAACCTCCGCCTCCCAGGTTCAAGCGATTCTCCCACCTTAGCCTACCAAGTAAACAGGATTACAGTCATGTGCCACCACACCGGCTAATTTGTATTTTCAGTAGAAATGAGGTTTTACCATGTTGCTCTGGGTGGTCTCGAATTCCTGACCTCAAGTGATCCACCTGCCTCAGCCTCCCAAAATGCTGGGATTATAGGTGTGAGACACTGCGCCCAGCCTCTAATACATTGTCATAAGAGATTTATTGCCAGGAACACCCGGCATTGTAAATGATTCAGCCATAGTTTATCATTCTGTTTCTTAACAATGTCATCAATGGCTGGAAATGCTGGCCATCCTGAATCTAAGTATGGTACCATAAGCATTCCAGAATATGATAGAAGCTATGACGTATACATTGAGGAACAATATAAATAGAACTTTTTACTCCTGGTGCACTGGCAGGGAGAACTTGAAATATTTCAGAAAAGAGGTAAGATAGGAAGTGGATGTAACAAAAACACTGCAATACCAGGGAATCCCCTAATTCCCTAACAATAACAACAACAAAAAAGCAGGAAACACGGAGATTTAGTTTGTGACTGAATCATCATAAACACCTCTGAGGAAGCTTGACTACAAAAACATGTCTATAGCTTTATTATAATAATCATATTAAAGAAAACTAATTGACCAGTCTCCCTACTCAGAAACTGTTGTTTCAGAGAGTAATTAAGTATATTTGGCCATAACTATTTGAATAAACGTACTACTTGCTGGCTTCAAATACCAGTAAAAACAAAGTACAATATTTATACAAAGCCCAACACAGAGGCAATTAGGATCATTTATGATTCCAAATCACAGCATAGGCAAAAATCTATTACTGTAGTTTATTTCATGAAGAATATAACTTACCACTATTTCATGAGAATAGTTGTTTTTATTTTTTTCTCTGTGGCCAAATAATGACTCAGGTGCTCTTTAGAGCTTACAATGAATTATATATTTATTCTTCTTTTTTTTTTTTTTTTGGAGACAGGGTCTCACTATTTCATGAGAATAGTTGTTTTTATTTTTT
>NW_012114866.1:510366-539209 GCF_000951035.1 Colobus angolensis palliatus | reverse complement strand
TTTTGGAGACAGGGTCTCACTGTGTCACCCAGACTGAAGTACAGTGAGATGATCATAGCTCACTGCAGCCTCAAACTCCTGGGCTCAAACGATCCTCTTGCCTCAGCCTTCAGAGTAGCTGGGACTACAGGTATGGACCATCAGCCTTGCCAGATTCTTATAAATCTGATCTTTACAATAACCCTGTGAGCAGACATAATTACTTCCATTTTAATCAAGAATATTTTAATTTCAGGAAACTTAACTCATACTATTTAAGAAAAAAGGGAAAATAATTAGCTCATATAACTAGGAAGTCCACCAGTGGCAGTTGCTTTGGGCATAGACAGATCCAGGGACTTAGATAAAACTCTCTTTCCTTCCCTTTACAGTGTTCTGTTTTGTGTTTTGGCTTCATGTTCGTTCTTCATTGGCCACTGAAGCAGCCATTAGCCTATCTTACAGCTTCCCTCAAAAAGTTAGAAAATCACTTTTCTCTGACATGCTCATATCAAATCTCATAATAAGTCTCTGAATGGCCTTGCTCAGATTAATTTCTTATCTCTGAAAAGTTCTTTTTTTTTTTTTTTTGAGACAGAGTCTCGCTCTATCGCCCAGGCTGGAGTGCAGTGACCGGATCTCAGCTCACTGCAAACTCCGCCTCTCGGGTTTACACCATTCTCCTGCCTCAGCCTCCCCAGTAGCTGGGACTACAGGCGCTGGCCACCTCGCCCGGCTAGCTTTTTGTATTTTTTAGTAGAGACGGGGTTTCACCGTATTAGCCAGGATGGTCTCGACCTCCTGACCTCGTGATCCGCCCATCTCGGCCTCCCAAAGTGCTGGGATTACAGGCTTGAGCCACCGTGCCCGGCTTATCGCTGAAAAGTTTCTATGGCTAAAGGGATGAAGCACCTTGATTATCCACCCTGAGCCATGTGGTTATACCTGTAGTTGGGGGATGGAGTGGTGATACTTCACAGTTGCACCATCACCACATGATATAGGGAAAGATTAATTCTTCAAGAAAAGCAATACTGAGCAAAGTAAGTTCAATACCTCTTTCATTGTGCAAATGAGAATACTTCAGCCCAGAAAAATTAAGAAAACCAATGATGAAGACTAGATACTTTTAGCATCAGGTTTAACCTCCTTTAGTCACGTAATAATGTCTATCATGATGTAACTGCAGATTATCTCTCTCTAAATTCACCTATTGTACTCTCTTAAATACACTCCTCAAACAATAAGTGTATTTTGGCTTTTCAGATCCCATAATGTCACTTGTCTTCAGATTTTCTACCTCTTTTCCACTGGAGTATTCATACTTATCTATCAATTTTAACTTTTATGTCTCTTTGCCTTTCCTCCCTTATGGGGAGAAAACTAATCTAAAATGAAAGAACAGATACAAGGGACCAAAATAATCATGGCAGTATTTGAATCCCTAAGGTCAGGTCTTTCTAAAGACAGCTACACTCCTATCCATCCTTTAACTTGGTTGTTTAATGTTTATTTGTATTCCATTAGTCAATAAAGTAATGTTCTTCTTTTGAATAAATCAGTGAGAGCTGGCTTTTTGTCACTTAGAAATCAACTATGACTGATGGTTGTTGAACTATTATAGCTTCTAGCAGATAGAGTATGAGAGAGAGTCCTTGAAGAGAAGGACTATGTGTTTTTTCTGTCTGTAATCCTATCAATTAGCCATAGTCATTCAGTATACCTAAGTCAAGCCATATATGGTCATGATTATTTGTTGGGTACATACTAAGCATATGGGACTGTGTTTATCATTAGGGAGATACCATAGCTGTCCTTATTTACTTCTTCAATGTCATCTCATAGCAACTTTAGTCTTTCTTCTTCAGCCACATTGCTAACTTCCTTCTATGGAATTTGCAGAGGTTGGACTATTCTTTCTGACCTTTTTACCTCTTAACTTGAGAAATCACCTCACTCCTTCAGGGAAGCCTTTCCTTACCTTCCTGATTTGATCAGGTCTTCCATACACAAATAGATTCTCAGAGGACCATGCATCTGGTATCTTTAAATAGCATTGGTTAGAACTACACTTTGATATTTATTATGTTGATTATTTGCTTAATTTCTTTTTCCTCCAGTAGTTTAAAAGCTTAAAAAGTATAAAGCTTCTGTTTATTTTCACACACCATTACATCTCCAATGCCTAATAAAAATGCTTGGAACAGTAGAAGTCCAAGATATATTGCTGGATGTTGTGAATAAGATTGGGTCCTACTTTAAAGAGCTTATAATCAAGTTAGGAAGTTGAGCTATACATGTTTTTTAAATGCCAGCATTGAGTCCTCTATTTTCATTTGCCAAATCTGGAAACTATAGATGAGTCACAGAAACACTTAGAGGAAGCTTTGTGAAGGAGACAGTACAAGAACTAAATGTTTTTGAAAGGGTATCAACAAGTGTGTTAATCTTTTTTTGTTGCAATAATAAATGTTTCTGTTATCTCAGTGTTTTATAAGAGCCAATATTTATTTCTTACTCGTATTATGTGAAGGCTATGATATGGCTGTAGCTTCAATGAGTTCAATGCTGCTTGGCTAGGCTTAGCTCAGTTCAGCTCCACTTGTTTTCTCATTCTGGAATGCAGGCAAGAGGAATAACCAATATCTAGGATATGTACAGACAAAGTGAAATTATTATTACAGTCCAGCAAATTGACATATCCATCACACTCCCTAGATACCTTTTCCGTTGTTGTTTTTGCTATTTATTTACTTATTTCTTACTGATTGATTGATTTGTGGATAGGAGTGTAGCTGTCTTTAGAAAGACCTGGCCTTAGGGATTCAAATACTGCCAGCATTATTTTGGTCCCTTGAATCTGTTCTTTCATTTTAGATGAGTTTTCTCCCCATAAGGGAGGAAAGGCATAGAGACATAGAGCCATGGAGACCTAAAATATATTCTCTGTTTTAATGGTGGTTCTAGTGGGGCTAAGCTACATCATGCTTGAAAACTCTTCTCAATTCCATTAGTCAAGACTAGTCATGAGGCAAGTCAATAGGAAAGGAAACATACTCATCTACCATACAAAAGCCATTCATGAACTTTTTCCCCCTTAAAATTGCTTTGGTTATTTGGTGTCTTCCTTAGTTCCATTTACATTTTATGATTTTTTTTTCCTGTTTCTTTGAAGAATATCATTGGTATTTTTATAGAAATTGCATTTAATCTGTAGATCGATTTTGGCAGTATGGTCATTCTCACAACATTATTTCTTTCAATCCACAAGATATCTTCCATTTTTGTGATCTTTTCAATTTCTTTCATCAGCATTTTATGGTTTTTCATGTAAAGGTCTTTCACCACCTTAGTTAAATTTATTTCTAGGTATTTTATTATTTTGTAGCTTCTAAAAATAGAATTCCTTTCTTGATTTCTGTTTCTGCTTCTCTGTGGTTGATATATTACCAATTTTGTATGTTAATTTTGTTTCCTGCAACTTTACTGAATTTGTTTATTAGTTCGAAAAGTTTTTTGATAGGCTTTTTAGGATTTTCTATATAAAAGTATTATGTCATCTGCAAAAAGGGATAATCTGACTTCCTTCTTTCCAATTTGGATGCCTATTATTTATTTCTCTTGACTAATTGTTCTGGCGAGGACTTCTAGTACTATGTTGAATAAGAGTGATTAGAGTGGGCATTCTTGTCTTGTTCTAGTTCTTAGGTAAAAATTTTTCAGCTTTTCCCCATTTGGCATAATACTAGCTGCTGGTTTGCTATATGTGGCTTTTACTGTATTGAGGCACACTCCTTCTGTACCTAGTTTGTTGATGGTTTTTATCATGAATTGATGTAGAATTTTTTCAAATGCTTTTTTGCATCTATTGAGATGATCAGCTAGACCTCTTATGTCTCACTATATATAAAAATAAAATCAAGATGAATTAAAGACTTGACTTCAATGAAGACCTGAAATTCTGAAACTACTAGAAGGAAATATTGGGGAAACACTTCATATTATTGATCTGGGCAAAAGTTTTTTAGAAAAGACTTCAAAAGCACAGGCAACAAAAATGAAAATAGACAAATACACAAATGCTATTACATTAAGCTAAAAAGTTTCTGTGTAAGAAAAAAAAAACAACAGAGTGAGGAAACAACCTATAGAATGGAAGAAAATACTTGCAAATGATCCATCCAACAAGGGATTAATAACAAAAATATATAAGGAACTCTAACACTCAATAGCAAAAAAAAAAAAAAATCCAGTTACAAAATTAGTAAATAATCTGAGTAGACATTTCTCAAAAGAAGACACACATGTGGCCAACTGGCATATGAAAAAATACTCAACATCACTAATCATTAGGAAAATGCAAATGATTCCATCCAACAAGGGATTAATAACAAAAATATATAAGGAACTCTAACACTCAAACAAAAAAAAAAAAAAAAATCCAGTTACAAAATTAGTAAATAATCTGAGTAGACATTTCTCAAAAGAAGACACACATGTGGCCAACTGGCATATGAAAAAATACTCAACATCACTAATCATTAGGAAAATGCAAATGAAACACACAGTAAGATATCATTTACCCCAGTTCAAATGGCTATTGCCAAAAGGAGAAAAAAATAATAGATGCCGATGAGGATGTGGAGAAAGGGGAACTCTAGTATCCTACCAGTGGAAATGTAAATTAGTACAGCCACTATGGAAAATGGCATGGAGGTTCCTCAGAAAACTAAAATAAATCTACCATGTGATCCAGTAATCTCACTGCTGTGTATATATATACAAACAAAAGGAAATTAGTATATTGAGGAGAAATCTGCATGCCGATGTTGATTGAGCACTATTCATAATAGCAAAGATGTGGAATCAGCCTAAGTGTCTATCAATGCATAAACAAATTATTTTTAAATGAGTGAGAAAGAGAAGGGAAAACAAAGAGAGGTTGGTTAAAGCAAAACGGAAGGAATGAGTTCTAGTGTTCGATAGCACACCAGGGTAACTAACTACAGTTAACAATCATTTATTGTATATTTAAGAATAGTTAGAAAAGAAGCTTTTAAATGTTCCCAACACTAAGAAGTAATAAATATTTGAGGTATGAATATTCTAATTACCCTGATTTGAGCATTACACATGCTATGCATGTATCAAAATAGCACATGCACCCTATAAATATGTACAATTATTATGTATCAATAAACAAAAGATCATGAAACGGGGAATTGTAAACAGTGACAAGGACAAAAATACAAATGCAAGAATGTTCTTGTTAAAAATATGTTTGGGGACTTCAACTTATTTTTTATTAAACTTTCTATTCCATAGTTTGTTGGGATATCCTTATATTTTACCCATTGTCTGTTCCCCATGACCAGGATCTTATCTAGGATATCATATATTTAGTCACTATGTCTCCTTAGTCTCCTTTAGGTTATGACAGTTTTCTCAGATTTTTCTTATTTTTGATGACTTTGTTTTTTAAAAGTTATTTTTCTTGTGTAACAAACCTGCACTTATACCCCTGAACTTAAAAATAAAAGTTAAAATAAATAAAATTTATTTTTCTTATTTTTTCTTATTTTTGATAACCTTGACGGTTTGGAGATATACTGGTCAGGTATTTGTATAATGTCCCTCAACTGAGGTTTTACTGATTTTTAAAAAAATATAATTAGAGTAAAATTATGGTTTTTTTTTTTTGGAAGAATGACCAAAGGTATGAAGTGCCATTTTCATCAGAGTACATCAAGGATACACATGATCAAGATGACTAATAACCATTCATATTTACCTTAATCTCTTCACTAAAATACTGTTTGTCATACTCACCATTATAAAGTTAATCTTTTCCACCTCTTTCCATACTGTGTTCCCTGAGAAAATGTCACTATGAACAGTCCACACTTAAGATGCCAGTTATTCTCTATCTTTTTAAGGGTAGAATATCTACATAATTATTTAGAATTCTTCTACAGGGGAGAGTTGTCTCCTCTCCATCACTAATTTGTTTTTAAATAATTTGTGTCAATATGGACTCTTTTTTTTTTTTAAATAAAATGTTTTATGAAGTTAAACTCTCAAATCTGGTGCCAACTCAGATTATTTGAAATAAAAATACAAGTAAATAAATAAATACACGTATACTTACATGTATGCATAACATAAAGTTTCTAAATATACTAAGCTCTTGTTTATTTTCCTATATGTTTGCAAGGAAGGCTTCTCTAATAACATATAAGCCTTTCTCCCCCACGTATTGCTACTTTATTTTTTAATAAAAATTGTATACAGTCATGGTATACATATATATACACATATATATATAATTTTTACAGTCAAATAATGAATATATTAATGTCTTCACATAGTTACCTTTTTGTGTGTTGTGTTGTTAGAGTACCTGAAATCTACTCTCAGTAAATTTCCAGTATACAATACAGTATTATTAACTTCAGCCATCATGCTGTACATTAGATTTCTAGACTTATTCACTCTTTGACCAGAATATTCCCATTTCCCCCACCTCCTCACCCCTGGTAACCATTTTACTCTGCTTCTATTTACTCATTTTTTTAGATTCCCCAGGTACATGAGATGGTACAGTATTTTTCTTTCTGTGTCTGGCTTATTTCAATTGGCATAATGTCCTCCAAGTTTATCCATGTTGTCATAAATAGCAGGATCACCCTTCTTTGAAGGTTGAGTAATATTTGTGTGGAACACCACTCTCCAAAGTTGTCTTCCTTCAGTGACTTCACATGACACTTTAAAGCTCTTGGAGTTGGAAATTCACTCTTGGGAATTCTTTCTCTCTCTCTCTCTCTCTCTCTCTCTCTCTCTCTCTCTCTCTCTCTCTCTCCCCCCACCCCCCCACCACACCCCCGCCTTTTAAACAGAGTCTCACTCTGTTGCCCAGGCTGGAGTGCAGTGGTGTAGTCTCAGCTCACTGCAACTACTGCTTTCCCGGCTCAGGCAATCCTCATGTCTCAGCCTCCCAAGTAACTGGGATTACAAGTGTGTGCCACCATGTCCAGCTAATTTTTGTATTTTTAGTGGAGACAGGGTTCCTCCATGTTGGCCAGGCTAGTCTTGAACTCATAGTCTCATGTGATCTGCCCGCTGCAGCCTCCCAAATTTCTGGGATTACAGGCGCAAGCCACCATGCTCGCCCTGTCTTAGGAATTCTCTATGTCTTCTCCTATATTCATATTATCTTCCATTACCTACACCCCCGACACACATGCACAATCCTAAGGAAAACGTAAAGAATAGAGAAATAAAGGAAAGATCGTTTCTTCAAATGTCCAATAAATTGTCATATAGAAAAGGCATTAAAGCCTGTATCAAAATATCTCATGTACCCCATAAGGATATATACATCTACCATGTACACCAAAAAATTAAGAATAATATTTTTTTAACAACAAATAAAAATGTGAATAGCTAAAAAGAAAAGAAAAGGCATTAAAGCCACTATCTTTTGCTCCATAGAACTGAGATAGAACTGGTAGATACAATTTCGAAGTCAAATTTGGCATAACATAAAAATAAAAAAAATAGAAAACCTTAAACAACTTACTCAATGCATTATTTAAATAAATATTTATTAAACAACTATTACATGTTAACCATTCTTTTTGAAGTGGGAATATAACACTAAACAAGATGGAAAAGTTCCCTCCATATAGATTTTGTATTTTCAAAAAAAAAATTTGAACAATTAAACTAAAGCAAGTTTATTTCAGAGACCGCTAAGTGTTGTAAAGAGAATAAACAGACTTTTATAACAAAGTATATTGATGGAGAAGGCAGAAAGATCATTCTAGAAATGAAAACTTCTAAAACTAGTAAGAATCACCTAATCAGATAGTGAGTACTCTGCCACCGTAAACATTCATACTGTATAGTATCACTGACATTAATCGAGAACATACATCTGCTCAGTGTTCTCCTAAGTGCTTCACAATTCATTTAATCTTCAAAAACAAGATAAAACAATACAAATTTAAGGAAAATTATCTTCTGGATACAACTATGGTTCTGATTTTACACATGAAAAAATAAAAGAGTAGAAAAGTTAATGAACTCATCCAATGTTACAAACTGGGAAGGAACTGAGCCAAACTGAACTCATATGGTCAGATTCCAGAGCAAGTGCTCTTTTTCATGACACTCAGAGGCCACTAGGTTTGTTGACCATAAATATGGATGCTGTTCATTTATTCAACATTCAACATTCCTATCCAGTGCCTGCTTTATGTCATCTGCAGAGCACAACACTGGAAACAGAGCCCTGAACAAAGCCGCTGTTAGTCCCAGCTCTCACAAAGCTCACAGTGTATGCTTTCAGGATGTCACTGGTTGGGTTCTCTGGGAAGATGACACTGAAGCAGAATCATAAGGGAAAAGGTTCATAAAGGTATGAGACCTGTGTGAGGAAAAGGGAAAAAACATACTATAAAACAAATGGAAAACATCAGATTAAGCCTTGAGAGAGAGACTAGAACCCTTCAGAAAGAAGCAACTCTTGCCAATAAATGAGATTTTAATAAAACTTAATGTGCCTTATATTGTGTTTGATTTGCTAAACACTTTGATTTCTTAGAGATGCTGAATTTACTTTTATAACCATATTGCTCTCCTTTCAGTAAGGGTAAGGTTGAAAGAATCACTACGTCAGATGTGAACAAAAACAACAAAAAGCCAATGTTAAGATTCTCAATTCAAACAACTTAGTGCAGGTTGGTGAGAAGAAATATCAACTCTTTCCAAATCAAAAGATAAATACAATATTCCAAAAGTCAGAATTTGAAAGTAATATTTGTGTAATGGAATTCATTTTATTGTGATCTTGTTGTACCCAAATGCACAGGCTGGAAATGGAATGAAAATTCTCTTTGAAACCACTACTGGTCAAGAACACTATCCTGTGTTTTCAGACCTTAGGAATTTCCTGGGAAGCTTATTGGAAGCTACTCAGACAGTGCAGGGCTACTAAACAAATCTCATGGCACAGGTAAGCAGTATTTCTGCTGGAAGTTCCTCACACATGGAGAGGCAAGTGATGATGGTTTGTTCTGTCCAATGATGCTGAGAACAGCCAACATGTACCCTTGACAGAGATTATGTGTGGAAATGCCTATGTAAATAGCCACACTAGGACTATGAGGCTTATTGTGGCATCCATATGGCTTCCTGGCAGTTATGACTGATAGGTGTTTTGCAGTCTCTTGATGATAATTCTGCTTCTGTCCTCATAACATGTCCCCTTCCCCAGTGCTCCTTCTTCTTAGGCCCCTGTGACTTCTTCCATGCTAAGTTTCTATCCAAATCTACCTGCTCTACTCCAACTTTCCACTTAGGAATTTCATCTGGTCTCCCCCAGGAGTGAGGCTAGTCTGAGACTTATCATAAAAGAAAGAGCTAAGGTCATATGGTACAAACTTTCAGTTATAAGATGAACAAGTTCTGGGGATGTAATGGACAGCATAGAGACTGTAGTTATTAACACTGTATCATACACTTTATATTTGCTAAGAGAGTAGATCTTAAGTGGTTTTACCACAAAGCAAAAAATGGTAAATACGTGAGGTGATGGATATGTTAATTAACTTGATTGTGGTCACCATTTCACAATGTATATATATATATATATGTCAAATTATCATGTTGTACACCTTAAATATATATAATTTTTACTTGTCAATTATACCTCATTAAAGCTGGGTAGGGGGGAAGAGAGCTAAACTAATGAGTTTGGCCCACTGTCCATCAGAATTTGGCTTTACCAAGAAACATTTTGGTTGTTACGTATCTGCCTGTAGATAAGTTTCACTCAGATGGGTCTCCTATTCAAATGTCCCACGGGCTCATTCTTTTGCTAAGAGGTGGTGGGGAAAGTAAGCAGTGTAAGTGATAACCTAAAAGAGCTACTTCACTATAAACTTTGTAAATTATTGAGACACAAACATAAATGTCTTATGCTTGTGGGGAATACAGCCAAGGTAAAATTGGGAAAGAGACATTCTTCCCACTTCTCCATGAAGAAATGCAGCTCAATTTCAGTCATTGACTGAGGACCATAGTGAGATCAGTTGGGTGTCTCCAGGACTCTCACATAAAAGGGGTACCTGTACTCAGTAGTGAGTGCCAGTTATACCCAGCATATCCAGGAACAGAGAGCTGGAGCATATGGGGAGAGGAAAAAGACTTGAATAGAGGTTGGGTGTCTCCAGGACTCTCACATAAAAGGGGTACCTGTACTCAGTAGTGAGTGCTAGTTATACCCAGCATATCCAGGAACAGAGAGCTGGAGCCTATGGGGAGAGGAAAAAGACTTGAATAGAGGAAATGAGGCTGTTGACCAAATACAATTTTGCAATAGAACAATGGTGGGGACTTTATTGGGAGATAGGCTGATGACAGGAGGTGAGGACAAAGGTGAAACACAGACTGCGGACAGGTGAATAGGAGAGATGAGCAAAAGATAATGTAATGAATCTTAAAATTGCAGATGTACTGAGACAACAACCAACAAACAGAACGCAAGTAGACATTCAATCACAGGGTAAATCTAGCCAAAATGGTCATATCAAGGGGTGATGTGGGATTAAGAAAATAATAAGTCTGAGTTTGATTGCTTGTGCTTGGCTACTGTTAAGATATACCTTTTGCAGAATGAACTTGCCAAAGATAAGATGAAACAACATAAAATTTAGTTTTCTGGCATGTACTGCCAACAGGAAGAAATAGAAGTGCTTTTCGGATGCTACCTTGATAACTTATGTTCCTGCCTGAGCTTGAACAGTGAAAACACAAAGGCAACAGCTTTGCCCATGAAGATGTACCTATTACAGAAGTGAAGCACAGGACATTGGAAGGCCAGGCGCAACCTCAATTCTCCAGGAAATGTGTATTCACTGCAAAACAACTATTATGGGATGTAGTATGTTCAAAGGGCAAGGATGTCTGCATGCATCATAGGAAGCGGAGTGTTTGGGATTTAAACGTGGACTTTGACTTGAGTTCTGACGATTCTACTTCCTGACTGTAAAAAGGGAAAAGTGTTCATCATTGTTTCCATGAGATGTGTCGTTCAAGTTCCTCTTTATTGACTGTAAGCTTGACATCTATTTGTAAGATTGCCTGGGGCTCCCAAAGTTAAAAATATTACTCTTAGTACTTTTGATTTTTGTGGCTCTTGAAGTGGTAGTGAAAATAAATTCTTAGAAACCTCTTTTCATTTAAAACAAATAATGGTAGAAGGAGAGAGGAAAGATTGCAACTACAAAAAAGAAAGAAGCTGTTAATCTAACCTCTTGTGATGGTCGAGAGTGTTTTGCTTATGTATCACATGTTTTGAGAGCACATAAGGATACCAGAAAATAGTAGAAGGCTATCTAGTGGCCAGGGAATTCTTGGAAGGCAGGAGGTGCAGAGATGAGACAATAAGCAACAAGAAGACAAGTAGAGGAGAGATCTCATCATGGGTACCAGGAAGATGGCTTCAGTGGTTCTAACAAGGAAAAAAACATGACGGGCATGGTGGCACATGCTTTTATTTCCAGCTACTCAAGAGGCTGAGATGAGAGAATTCGATTACTTGTGCCCAGGAGTTCAAGGCTGCAGTGAATTATGATTGCAGCACTGCACTCAAGCCTGGGCAACAGAATGAGATCCTGTCTCTTAAACAAATAAACACACAATCCTATGCTGAAAAGCCTCTTTCGGTTCTGGTACTCCCAAGTAAGTTAACTCACAAAAAGCCAGGGACATCACAGCAAGGTTGTAGAGTCAGGGAAAAAATTAGGGGAGGGTATACATCAACTTTCCATATAATCCTCTGTATTAATCATAAAATGCATGGTTTTTGTTGATACAGGCTGATCTTCCTCTGTTCCTATAGTACCTTATATATGTGTTGTATAAGAATGCTGCCTAATTTATGCACTGCACATACACTAATAAAACACTTACCCAAAGTGAGATTATTTATAAAATATGCTGTCTATAACTTTCAAAGTCATACAATGTGAGATAGAAGTTGCAAGCACAATTAAAATAATCCCTCTGTACACTTCAGAAATTTTTGACAAGGAGCTAATATTTTACCCAAATTACTAGGTAAAATAAACTTTATTCAATATGTAGATATGTAACCAAACGAATGTATCAGTGGGATGCTACAGGATTAGTTCGCTGGGAAGCAGATTCTGAGAAGCAGTTTAGCTTGCAAGATGTTTATTAAGGAGTGCCCATGGAGTCCACATCTGTTGAAGGAATGGGAAGGAAGCAGGAAGCAGCAGGGAGAAGGTAATGGGCAAAGTAATCTCAATAGCAGCCTCTACCAAACCTATGGGGAGCTCTGAAGCTATCAGGCCACTTCAGTGTTGTCCAGACTCGGGCCAACTTGGCCAGGCCCTCGATATGGAGCCGTCATTTAATGCAGGCCACCCCTCTGGAGAGTATGTGCTTGATTATGGCAGCTGTGTAGCTGGGGAACCTCTGAAGGGGCTGACAACATTCTCACCTCTTAGAGCACCAAGTCCTTCATTATTGGAGGATCTGGGAAGCACATCAAGTGTCCACCCCATGGGATGTCTGTATGCCCAGGACTACACCAGATGATATGGAGAAGATAAATTAGTAATGTATCTAAGATACAGTTATCTCTCTCAAGTGAAAGAGAAAGAGAAACCATGTGTCACACACATCAAGAGGAAGAAGAGCATATTTAATAGCATCAATTCTGACACTTGCAAGTTGTGTGAGCTTAACTCTTATATGGCTCCAATTTTTGTTTGGAAGTTATAGATAATAACTTTACTAAATTTGTTTATCAGTTCTAGTAGCTTATTGGTGTAGTCTTTAGGTTTTTTCAACTATAAGGTCATATTATCTGCCAACAAGGATAATTTGACCTCTTCCTTTCCAATTTTGATGCCCTTTATTTCTTTCTCTTTTCTGATTCCTTAGCTAGGACTTCCAGTACTATGTTTAATAACAGTGGCGAAAGTGGACATCCTTGCCATGTTCCAGATCTCAGAGAAAAGGCTTTCAGTCTTTCCCCATTCAGTATGCAACTACCTAAGATTTTGTTGGATATGTCTTTTATTATATTGAGGTATGTCCCTTCTATAGCCAGTTTTTTGTTAAAGACACATCAAAAAATAAAAAAGAAAACTACAGGACAGTATCTCTGATAAATATTGATGCAAAAACCTTCAGTAAAATACTAGCAAATTGAATTCAACAACACATTAAAGAGATCATTCATCATGACCAAGTGGTATTTATCCCAGAAATAAAAACTGTATTAGTTTTCTATTGCTGCTATAACAAGTTACTACAAATTGGGTAGCTTAAAAACCACAAATTTGGCAGGGTGCATTGGCTCACAACTGAAATCCCAGTACTTTGGTAGGCTGAAGTGGGCAGATCACATGAGGTCAGGAGATTGAGACCAGCCTGGCTAACATGATGAAACCCCATTTCTACTAAAAACACAAAAATTAGCTGGGTGTCGTGGTGCACGCCTATAATCCCAGTTACGTGGGAGGCTGAGGCAGGAGAATCACTTGAACCCAGGAGGCAGAGGTTGCAGTGAGCTGAGATTGTGCCATTGCACTCCAGCTTGGGCAACAAGAGTGAAACACTGTCTCAAAACAAACAAACAAACAACCCACAAATTTATTTTCTCACAGTTTAGATCCATAGATCAAAAGTCTTGGCTTGTTTGCTTTGGGCCCCACAAGGCTGAAATCAAGGTGTCATCAGGGCTGTATTCCTATCTGGAGGCTCTAGAGGAGAATCCATTTCCTTGCTCATTTGGGATATCGGCGGAATTCAGTTTCTTGCAGTTGTAGGGCTGAGCTCCCCATTTCTTTGCTGGCTGTCATTTGAGGGCCAATCCTAGCTTCTAGAGGCCACCTACATTCCTTTGCTTATTGACCCTTCGTTCATCTTTAAAGTCTGTTACAGTGGGTCCGGGCCTTCTCATGCTTTGGATCTCTCCTGCATCTTCTTCTGTCATGTCTCAGATAAACAGTTCTACTTTACTCTTCCACTTTTAAGGGCTCATGTGAATAGACTGAACCCACTCAGATAACCCAGGATAAGCTGTGTATTTTAATGTACATCACCTTAATTTGTACTTTTTTTTGTCATGTTACATATCTACAGATTTCAGGGATTAGGGTGTGAACATCTTTGGGAGCCATTATTCTGCCTACCACAACAACTTCCAGAGCTATGTGAGGAGATGTGAAATGCCTATGTGGCTGGCATGGAGTAAACTCTCAATAAACAAAATTCATGTCTGGAGTTTGGAAAAATACATTGAATGATAAGTGCTGGAGACATCCGTAGGGCTTCATGGAAAAGAAGGGCTGAGTCTTGAAGGAAGGAAAGGACTCAGATAAAGGAAAGGACAAAAAAGAGGCTACTATGTCATGCAAATAATATAAACAAAAGAACAAATGCTTCAAGTTGTAGCAGCAAGACACAGGCCTTGATGAAAAATTGAACTGAATTCAAATGCTCACTCTACTTGTTATGAGGTTTGTTATCTTAAACATTTAAATGTAACTCTCTGGGTCTCAGTTTTCCTGTTTTTATTTTTTTTTTCTTATCCATTGAATGTCTATATTCTAAAAGAAAAGCAAGGCATTTTCATATCCTCTTTCTGGCCCCTCAGTTTGACTAGTTACTGTAAACTCATATTGGCTTCACAACCATATCCCTAGTTATTCCAGGAGGCTAAGCAGATTCATCTGTAATCTGCTCATGTCTTCCTAAAATGTTGAAGTGAATAGTTCTGCAAGGTTCATGAGCATATAAAGAGAAGGTCCAGAGCAGCAGTCTCCAAACTTCTTTGGTGCTTCACCCATCAGAGAAAATTTTGGAAAATGTATTTCTGATACATGAATAATGAATATGTGTTAATCTATTATAATAAATATTATACTACATTAAATGATTATTCTTATATAAAAATGTTAATGTTAATATTTGTATTTTACATTGTAATTTATTGCTTTGCTTATATAGTCTCCAAAGTGATTTTGGAAGAGCAGTCTTCCTAAATCCAGTTCCGAATGCCAGTCTGTACTTTCTGACAAAATTTGTCTCTATCACACCTGCTCTTTGTTCATAACCTGATATATAATCCTTTCTTTTTTATTTGGTTAAAGAACTATTCCAACATGGACCTAAAAGGAGTATGTTTGGTTTTATGGTAAAAGACTGAACTGAGGTGCCTTCTACTTAACGGTGCATAAAGAAGTATGCAGATCAAGAGAACTTTTTGAAACAGCCCAAAGCTACTTCTGATCAAAAATTCAGTGAAACTGGTTCAGGAAACCCTGGAGATTAGAAAGGAAGGCAGAGTATGATCAGCTCAGTGTGCGTTTTCCCTAAGGCAACCCCACCTGGCTGAAGCGGCTGGGTCTCAGTCCCCAGAAACTGCCAGGTGGCCTGCCAATGTAGAGAAGAGAGTCCTTGGGAAGTTCCACCTGTGCCTTTTTCTTCTAAGAGAGTCGTTCTATGGGTTCAAGTTTCTTTTCTGAGGACAAGACTGCATCCTGCCTCCATTGCTTCTTGTCCCTCTTTGTCATCATCCAGTATGCCTCTGACTTTAATATTAGGATTGGATCCTTTCCTGAATCTCCCTCAAAGAACACTTACTCCTCCGATTTAAAATCTTAAAATTGTCCTATGCATACCTTCCCTCCCTCACTACAATACTAGTTCATAGGGTTTGATTTTATAGAGCTTTGTTAAAGAAGCTTAGATTTAATACTTTTTAAATGAGTCATTGATTATTTTGTTCTAATAAATTAATATTTTAAGGTGATGTTCTTGTTCATGGATTGAACAAGCATGAAAATTGTGGCTGGAATTGATTGGGAGTAGAGAGAAGGACTCAGAGTTGTACTAGCCAATAATCCAGCCATGGTGTAATGAGATATTCACATGGCTCCCCTATCTACGTCCTTTTTTGGAATGAGAAAAGAAAAAGTTGTATCAGTGGTTTACAATATTTATGGTGGCTATCGGCAATGCACATTGAATGAGCAAACTGCTAGATGCTATTCTTCATTCAATGTGCTTGCTTAAGCAAATAATAAGAAAAATATATTTGAAAAGGGAAGACAAAGTTTGATCACAAATATATTCTTTCTGAATTTCTGTTTCTGGTCATGTAATTCACTTTGAGAATTACAAAGGAGAAGTGAAAGTAGAGTTTAATTATTAAGTAATGCATTATTAAAGAAGTCAGATGTGTCAGGTTGGGGATGTTCTGGCACAAAGTTAAAAAATAACTTATGTCCTGGTCCTGGTGCTGGTACCAATTGACTGTATGATATTTGGCAAAACACTTAGGTCTATAATTTTTTCAGCTATAAAAAAAGATATTCAATAATATAAACTTTAAGATTCCTTCTTGTTCTAAAATTCTATGGTTGTAAAATACATAAATAATGGCTGAATTTAGAGATAATTCATTCTTTCCTCTTGTATTCAAGCATTATGCATCATTCTTCAACTGTTGTCAATTTTTCATGTGTTCTTATATTTTATTAATCTATTGCATATGTGAGCCTATCTCAAAGTCTGTTTAAGAGGAAGCAGCATATGAATAAATAGTTACTATATGGTATTTAACTGTAATACAGAATAAAAAAATTTAATAATAATCATTCTTTCTTAATAAAATGCACATGATCGAAATTACATTTTTTTTTCTGGAGTTGTAATATTGCAATGTTTTGAAAGCAATAAGATATTTTCAAACTAAAGAAGCCAAGTTCAGTGGTTTGTTGATAATTTGAGGAAGTGCACAGATAAGTCACATACAGAAGGCACAATTGTCTGCTATGGTGGAGAAAGGGATTAGTATGGGGAATTCGAAAACAATTACATTGTATCTTACTCTGAAGGCAGCTTATAAAATTATGCTTAAACATGTCAGTGTTTAGTGTCTTAAGGACTAACAACACTTCAGATTAAATAATGTGATTCCAATCAAAGAACAGAAAGTGTCTAGTTTCACATGCAACCAAAGCTCTGAAGACAATGAAAATTATCACCTCTAATTACAAGCAAAGCTGACTTGCTTATTTCTTATTTCTTCAAGTTTACTTTCTCTAAGCAATCAATATTTTCATTTAAATAATACTTTTTGCGGATTAGAGTAAGCTTGGTGTCAGAGACCTGTGTTTAAATTCTGACATCTTCTTTTGCTAGCCATGCGACATTGAACAAGGCCATAAATACTTTGAACCTCAATATCATCATTTGGGATGTAAAATTTATAATAGAGTGATAACTATCCTATGTTCTTCAAAGGAGTATGGCTAAGATATAACAAAATTGTTAGCGTGGAAATTATTTTGAAAACTAAGTTTATAATCACTTACCAGGGATAAAATAAAACAAAATGTAACAATATAAAGAAACAAGTGACATCTACTTAATTAATTAACTTTATATTAAATGCAAATGCTATGAAGTAAACTGAATTAAGCAAAACAAAACATGACTTTACCTTCAAAGATGACATGATCTGCCTTTGAAAACATATAGGCAAGAACACCTAATATTCTTCAACTAACATCATAAAAGTTTGCATAAATCTCTAAAACTCTCTGGAGCTCAGTTTTCCTTAACTATAAACAGTGAGTATTGGTTTGGTAGTCCCTATGTTTTCTGGAAGTCCTTAACATATGATCTGAGGAGATGATTTGGAAAAAACCTGACATTTTTAAAAAGATTTGGCATTAATATAAGAAAACGTTGTAGAGTACCTTAATTGCAGAATCAAGAATTGAAAAGAATAGTACCTTTAAATCATGTCAGTCTCTAAGAATAGCAAGTAGATTGATTGACTAAATAACCTGCAAATGTATAACACTTGAGAGTGACTTGAATGTTTATGATAACCATGACAACAAAACACCATGTTGCTAACCTATTCAGACTTTCTTTAAAAATGTAAAGTACCGTGAGACATCATGAAAAACTGCTAGGTTTTCAATTAGACTCTCAACTTTGGCATGTGTGCTTCGTAAGACCATAAAATGGGTACTGTACTTTGCACGGTGCCATGTGATACTGTTTTCAGTAACCAGAGCACTAAAATTCTGCAAGTAGCGTCAGTCCTAGGCTGTCAGGCAGAACAAGGCATGGGTGCTGAATCTTGAGGGAGTGGAACCCTGCATTTTCAAATCAAGCCTGTAATAAAAATGATCCTTTAGACCGTATAGTGCTATATATATATATATATATATATATATATATATATATTCTCATGTGATGCTGCCAAGTAGGTACAATAGATAGAATTCTCCAGTTATATAGATGAGGGAAAAAAACACATGTGACTGAGGTTACATAGCAAATAAATGATAGAGCCAGAACTAGACCTTGCATTTTTTAACCTACAGTCTAATCTTGTGTTTTGTATGCTTGTTTGTTTTCCTGCTCCAGACTTGTCAACAATAATTATGGCTATTATTTTCCGAGCATTTAACTACGTGTCAGGCATAATGCCAAGTTTTTCAGATACTCCATTTCATGTAATCCATTTTCTGTCTTTGCTGCCGCCTCTGTCAGAAAGAATAAAAAACTCATTATTTGCATTTAATAGGCAAGGAAACTGAAGCTTGGGTAGAAGAAACACAGCACCTTGCTGATGGTCACATAGCTACCAAGAGGTAGAGCCAGGACCCACAGTCATGTCTGCCTGGCTTCAGCTTTTCCTAACGCTTCACTTAGGCAGCTTGTGCGTCTCTGGCAGCTGCCATCTCAGAAGTTTCTTCCTCAAGGGGTTTTGTTTCCTTGAAACAAAAAAGCAATTTGACTTAGAAATATCAAGATAGTACAGTGAAAGACCTTGCACTATTGCTCTTTTAGGGTCTGTGATATCTAAGATTTGAATGTGATATTATTTTATGTAACCGATACATGCTGAGTTTAAATCCCATGCCAATTATTTTGGAGCCAAGCTCTCTATAAGGCAGTTTTTCTCAACTTCTACTCTACTAAACATACTCAGTAACTATGGATAGGGTTCTATGCATATCTACCTTGGGTCTTCCTCTTGTTTCACATGCTCAGAAGAATTTTTCTCCTGGATATTGACAAATATTATTTTAAAACTTTCACATAATTCAGGATGCTCAAATATATTTTTCATTGTATTTGAGCATCTAAGAAACTAAGATACTCTTGAAAAACATTAATTCCATCTTCCACTACAAGTGCTTATTCTGCCCCTTCTTTCTTTTTTCCTTCCTACCTTCTTTGCTCCCTCCCACCATTCCTGTCTTCATTCCTGCCTTCCATTCTTCCATGTAATAATAATTTAGTGTGGCTGCTAATCATGAATGTGACCTTTGAGAACTCACTGTCTAGCTGAGGCAAGAGCCCATACAGGTGTTAAACAACTAGCATATAACAGTAACAATGTGTCTCAGAGCATACATAATGTATATTTTATGTCAACTCACAGAAATCATAAAGAATTTTTCCCGGCCGGGCGCGGTGGCTCAAGCCTGTAATCCCAGCACTTTGGGAGGCCAAGACTGGCGGATCACGAGGTCAGGAGATCGAGACCATCCTGGCTAACATGGTGAAACCCCGTCTCTACTAAAAAATACAAAAAACTTGCCGGGGGAGGTGGCGGGCGCCTGTAGTCCCAGCTACTCGGGAGGCTGAGGCAGGAGAATGACGTAAACCTGGGAGGCG
This sequence comes from Colobus angolensis palliatus, assembly GCF_000951035.1. Lineage (NCBI taxonomy): Eukaryota > Metazoa > Chordata > Mammalia > Primates > Cercopithecidae > Colobus > Colobus angolensis. The sequence goes on along the minus strand of NW_012114866.1, from coordinate 519,481 downwards.
GAGCTTTCAGTGAGCTGAGATTCGGCCACTGCACTCCAGCCTGGGTGACAGAGCGAGACTCCATCTCAAAAAAAAAAAAAAAAAAGAGAATTGTTCCCTAAGAAACACCTGAATTGACTCGAGTAGAACCAAAATACGTAAAGAAGGAAGAGGAGAGAAGAAAATTTTGTAAATTTCAAAGAGAAATAAATAAATTAATATTAATTCAGTCTCACCTCCCAGCAAATCATTCCCCTCTCTTACTAAGCAGTAAGCACAGACCATATGCACTTCTCCTGTTTAATATGTAGTCTCAAACCTCTTTTTCTTTGCCTCTGCCGCCCCCTCTGCCAGGAACAGACTCCCAACCTCCCATGCAAACCCTCCTGACTATTTTTGAAGGTCAGCTCAAGGGTAAGTCTATACCATCCTCTGTGAAGCCTGGCTGCCTTCCTCTAGCCTCCCGCTGTGTGTTGCACATAACTCCACTGTAACAGTCACCACTTTGCTGTGTAAATGCTTGTTCCTGCTCTCTCTGTGCCACAATGTGTTATCTGTTGTCTCAATCCCAGAACATCGACAGTGTGGAGCATTTAGTAAATACCTCAAGATATGTTTCAGGATTAAATAGTTCCATAAAAGCATGTGTCGACTTGTTCTATATAATAATTTGGGTGTTAGGATAGTGCCTCTAAGTGTTAAAGGCTCCATGTAACTCAGACTATTCTCAAAAATATTTACTCTGTGGTTTGACTCTGAGTAAAATAATGACAAAGAAAATGGCTGAGAATACAAGAACCCACACTACAGAAGGAACTACATGCAATGAAAATAGTTAACTGAAACATAAATATGCACAGAAAGAGATAAATGAGGCATTCATACAACGACAGTGTCTGAGTCTACCACAAGTGGGTTATGATTGCAGGATGCTGTGGAGCAGCATGAATAAAAGATTAAGTGGTGCGTATTTTAGGTAGGTGGATGGGTGAACATTGCAGAGAACTGGTTTTAAAAAAAAGCAAGAATATTCAGATTAGATATTCAGAAATACCTAATATAAATAATTCATTCTCCTCTGAGAGTGAAACCCCAAAATGACAGTCACTAAAAGTATATTTACATGACACCTTAAATGAATTTTGTGTAATGTTTTTATAATTTAAAAAAGAAGCAATATCTAGATGGAAAAGGTATTTCACACAACATGTACCACCAATATACGGAGACTGTGTAGAAGTGAGAATAACCATAAAGGTTTCCCCACTTCATGATAGGTCAAAACCTAGGAGAGACTGTGTTTAGAATAAAATAGAATATGCAATAGGTACCCATTATTCTCACTTACACTGACTTTCCAAAGCATCCCTGGGAGTGAAGACCTCTGGCTACTTTCCAAGAAATTAGCAAAAGAAGGGAATAGAATCACCGGATGTTAGAGCTTGAAGGTTTTGAGGTTCTTTTGCCACCTTTATTTTCAGATGAGGATATCTTTCACAGCCCAGAAAGGTAAAGAAATCTACCAGCTGGTCAAATATTTTTAAATGAGAGAATTGGAGCTAAAATCCAGGATTCCCAGTTCAGTGCTCTTTCTTACACACTAAGCTATGCCAAAATCCACTCTAAAATAAAAACCTAAAGCTATTAGCCTTAACATTTATAAGGTGTTTCTACAAGGACATAGGTTTTGCTCCATGCCTCCTGTCAGGTCTTTGTTTCTTTAAGAAAGAGTTACCTGGACAACAGTCTCATAGTGACATCTGGTGACTAAGTCAGGGTAATACAAAACATAAGAAGAAGAAGAAGAAGAAAGTATCAATGTGCTTTTGTTTGTTAAGATTTAGGTAGGACGATTAAATCCAAAACTTAGAGGACACATTGTAATGCCTTAAGATTGTATTTCATGGTTCTCTTCTTCTTTAATATGTCTACAAACAGGTGATGTTTTATATTGATTATCTTTTTGTAATAACAGTGAATTATTGCTGATCTTGTGGCATCTGAGTCTACATAAGCTATTCAACAAAGATTTATGAGAACCTACTATGTGACAGAAGCAGTTGTAGCTCCTGGGGACACAAAGCCTAGCTGTGGAATGAACCCAATACAGCGAACTATGAAATAATTTGATAAGAGCTGGAGTTAAGATATACATAAAATATGCTGAGGAAAGAGTGAGTGACTGGTAAGTCAGAAATGCTTTAGAGAAAATTAGACCTTTTTCACTTCACATTTAAAAGTTATTAGGAGTCCAGCTGACTTGAAAAAACAAAAATTCTCAATTCATTCTCTCAAATATAACAAAAAGCATGCAAAATATAAAATATTTTTATTTAAATTCATCCCATGAGTGTGATTGTCAGTGACATTGCTTCATTACTGATTAGCTTAGTCCTTGTAAAGAAAAAGTTTATGTTGCTGTTTCTGGTCAGTAGCACAGGTAGAGAATACTTAGTATCCTCAATCTCTTCTATTTCCTATTTCAATTTCTGGTACAGAGGTCTGGGGAAGAAACCCTAGAGTTGCCTGCCTTTAAATATTTAATTGTTACTTATATAAGGTCTTCCATATATCAGGTTCTCCTTATGGTGCTGGAAATGAAACAGTAAACAAAATCCATGCCTTCATTGTACATATATTCTAGAGGGGAAAACAGTCAATACGTAGATACGTCACATATGTAGTAAGTCAGATGGCTATAAATAGGAAGAGAACTGTGCAGGGGTGGGGTTAGATAGTGCTGGGGGAGGAAAGTGTAACCTTAGATATGGTTGCCAGGGAAAACCTCCCTGAGAAATTGGCATTTGAAGAAAGGACTGAAGGATGTGATGGAAGAAGATAAGCAGATATTTTGCAGATATTTAAGGAAGAGATCTCCAAGCAGGGGGACAATCAGGACAAAAGCCCTGTGCTGGGAATGTGCTGAGAGTGGAAGCACACCAAGGAGGACAGTGTGGCTAATGAGTGAGGCCTGAAAAAAGTAGAAGAAATTAGGTCTAAAAAGAAGTGGGGATCAGATCGTGTAGGGCCTTGTTAGCCTTGATAAGGAGGGTGCTGGGAATCACTGTAGACTTTGGGACTGAGAGGTGACATGACCTGGTCTGACCCAGATGCTATGTTCAGAATGGATAATGAGGAAGCAAGTGCTGAATCAGTAATACCAAAAGTAAAGCATTGTATTTATCCAGGAGATAGCTGATGGTCATTTGAAGAAAAGTTAGCAGTGAAAGAGGAGTAATTAGATTCTTGACACATTTAAAAGACATAATTAACATGATTGATGGATCAAATATGCATGGGGAAATGAGAAAAGTCACTTGAAGAGTGACTCTGAATTGCTTAAGCAGTGGGAAGAAATAGACATTTAATGAGATAGAAAATGTGTAAGAGGACTAGGTTTGGAGGAGCAGGACATGAAGAGTCCAACTTAGGATATATTAAATTTGATATGTCTATTAATTGTGCAGGTAAAGATGCCTAGTAGGAGTTGAATAGAATCTCGAGTTCAGGGGAAATAACATTTGATCATCATCAACATTCGGATACTATTCAAAGGCTGTGTGATATCACCTTGTGAGTGAGTGTTGATAGAGAAAGGATCTAAGGACTGAACCCTGGTGAACTCCAGTGGAGGGATGAGATAAACAAGTAAAGAGAGCTTGGGGAACATCTAAAGTGAACTGAAAAACTCAGAGTAGCTCCCAGAAGTCAAGTGAAGAAAGTATTTCAAGAAGGAGATAATTACCTACTGAATCAAAGATACTGAGAGGCTGATTAAGACAAAGACTAAATTTATCACTGAGTTTAGCACTATGGAAATCATAGGTAATCTTGAGAAGAGTTCTTTTTCTTAGTGTGGTAAACCTTTTGAGGTAGATTCAAATGAGAATGGGAAGAGAGAAAAGGGGGAGAAGCAACATAAGAAATCTCTTTTAAGGACTTTTGTGTGTAGAGAAACAGAGGAATCAGGTGATAGTTGGAAATTATTTTAAAGAAAATGGGTTATTTTAAATATAAAAGGTATTACAACATGTTTGCCCTATTGTGGGAATAATCAAGTTGAGACAGAAAATTATTTTTTAAGGAAGAGTCTAATTGCTTAAGTGAAAGAGAATGAGACCCTGTGCATAAGTGTGATCAAGTAGGATCGTGTACAGCTCAAGTAAGAACAGGAAGGAAGAGACAATAAACATGTACAGATAAGATGGGCTGGTCGATATGGTGGTGAACAGGCATGTGAGTTATCTACTGATTAGTTCTATTTCCTCAGTGAAATAGGAAGCCAGGTTCATAAACCAAAATGAAGAGGAGCAAGGCAGTATTGGAGGTTCAGGAAAAGTAATAGGTGTAAAAATACATAAAGGAGAATTGCCAGGGAGTGTTAAGATACATTTCCAATTAAGGATGAAGAATGTAAGGTGAGGCCAGCCAACACCCCTGCTTTGCTTCAGCTACATCAGCTGCATAGAATCAGGCACAGAATACATGGAAAATTGCATTTAAGTAGGGCCTGGATTTTATAAAAGTAACACAATGAAGAAGAGATGTGCAAAGCTATTTGAGGGTGTTGTGGGAGAGTGAGATTGTAACATATTAGCTAAGTAAGAAGAGGACTGAGAATTTTGGAATATAAAGGAATGAGGAAAAGTGTAAATACAGTGGGGTCAAAGAATGTTTGGAGCCAAGGCACTAAAGGCAATGAGCTGAAAATTTAGGTGATTATCAGTTAGTGACATGGTTTAAATGAAAAGTATAGAAGGGGACAATCATCCATCATGAAAAGTTCTAGGGTACAGCCAAGATCTGAGTAGCTGAAGTAGAATGGAAGTAGAATGGACAACCTTTCCACATCCAGGTTGAGTGACAGAAGAGGGATAAGCGACAAATTATCAACCACTTGAGAGAACATATCCCCTAAGTTTGTTATTGCTATTTTTCTTTCAGCACATATTTGTTGGAATGCCAACTATATTCAGTTCAATTAATATGGGCTTCTTAAATAAGGACTCCAGCACTGGATAATCCTGCCATTTATTTTGATAAATTCCATCCTGCTGCTCAGATCTATTGGCATCTACAGCATGTCTTTTGAGAAGACAGGCATTCACATCCCTATGTCCTAGCAAATTTCCAACTCAGAAAATCACATTAGGCTTCTCTGTATATCTTCCAACTATTTCAATGGAAAATACAATTCTCTGATTTCTTCCTATGGTATTTACCAGTGAGAATGTTGCCTACCAGTTCTAGGGTGGGGGAACCCAACACAAATCACCAACCTTTAGGTGATACCGTGTCTTTAAAGTGCTTTCAAAGTCTGGAGAGAAAAAGTTCCCAGTGGCTATAAGACCTAGGAGTTAAATCATGCATTCTAAGTAGCAGATCACTCGAATATAATTGGCTAATGAGTTCATTTTACTCTTCTCTTCTTGGTCACATGTTACCGCCCTTGTACCCTGCATGTTCCCTTTCCCAGACTTACAAAGCATGTATTCTTGAATTTGTTCTCTTTTTAAATTCACACAGTCCTAATGATTCTTCTTTGACAAGAGTCTTTCACTCTTACAATTCAATTCAAGTCATCCACATGCTTATTATGAGCAAGGGTCTGGGACCTAGGGGAAAAGGGAATAAAAAGATGAATGAAATTTGATCCCTGCAGTCCAAGAGCTTGCTATGAAGAAGGAAGCTTGGCTTACATTGCCTCCCTAATCCCTTGGCTAGGCAAGAACAGAATATTGTCTAAAACCTCCTCACGTCAGCAGTCCTCTGGGGTGGTGACTGGAAGCAGAATTTAAACAAAAATATAATTGACACACAATAATTGTGCACATTTATGGGGTACAACCTGATGTTTCAATATGTGTTTAAATGTGTGCATTGTGTAATGATCAAATTGAGGTAATTTATGCACAACCTTGAAGAGAGATTTTTGAATATTCTTATTACAAAGAAGTAGAAATTTTTAACAGACAACTGAGATGATTCTTGTGCACACTAAGTCATTCTGATGATGGATTTACATTTCTTGTTTTGTTTTGTGTTGTGTGAGAGACAGAGTCTTACTCTGTCGCCCAGGCTGAAGTGCAGTGGCACAATCTCCACTCACTTCAACCTCCACCTCCAGGGTTCAAACGATTCTCCTGCCTCAGCCTCCTGAGTAGCTGGGATTACAAGTGCGTGCCACCACACCTGGCTAATTTTTATATTTTTAATACAGATGGGATTTCACCATGTTGGCCCTGCTTGTATCAAATTCCTGGCCTCAAGTGATCTGCCTGCCGCGGCCTCCCAAAGTGCAGGGATTATAGGTGTGAGCCACGGAGTCTGGTACATTTACATTTCTTATCAGTATTTTTCTTTCAGTAAGTGCTTAGGAATCCTACTTCCCCCAATATTTTTTCCTATTTCAATTTTTTTACCATGTATATCATGTTTCTACTCTGCAGACATTTGATTTTTTCTCTTTTGTTTACTGTAAAGTATATTTTTATATTCTTTGATTAGCAATGGAAGTATTCTAAAATCTGCCTGCAACCTCTCTTTCTGACTCTACATTTTAGGAAATAATTCTCTGCTATGGAATGAAAAAAAAACAACAGAGCCTGTGGAGTCGGAGACCTCATTTCAAGTTATAGTTATCCCTAGGAATAAATCTGAGTGACAGGTGATATGGTATAATAACAAGTACAAAGCTATGGTTAAGCAAAGCTTAACAACCTTATGTGTAAATCGGGATGACAACAGCCTACCTCAAAAAATGTGAAGGTAAACAAGATAATGTAAGGCTGACACTTAGTAAGCATTTAAAAAAACCCCAAAAAACTATCATTGCCATGATTACTCTAGTTATTCTATTTCTCTATGCTCCAGGCAAATGGACTACTAATGACCCAGGGTTCCTTCCCCATTCTCTTCTTCACAAGGAAATGTTTTCTCTCTGTGCCTTTTATTAAAATCTACTGCCCCTTTTAGACTGAGCTCAAGTACTCTCCCTTAGAAGTATATGACAGGTAAGGTCATTTCTCTTGGTGACTACATAGTCCAGTCTGAAACAGATATGCCAAAAACCAAAAACAAAACAAAACAAAAACTAGAGTAAACAGGTGAATTGTTTTAATAAAGGCACTGTATTAGTTTCCTAGGACTGCCAGAACAAATCACCTCAAACTTAGTGGCTGAAAACAACAAAAATGTATTGTCTTACAGCTATAGATGCTGGAAGTATAAAATTAAAGTGTCAGTAGGATTGGTTACTTCTGGGGGCTGTGGATGAGAATCTGTCCCAGGCCTTGCTCCTTAACTTTTGGATGACCATCTTCTCTTTACATCTCTTTACATTATTCTCACTCTAAATGTCTCCAAAGTTTCCCCTTTGTATGAAGACACCAGTCATATTGGATGAATGCCTATACTAGTGACCTCATTTTAACTTGATTATCTATGTAAAGATCCTATGTCTAAATAACTTCACATTGTAAAGTAGAGCACTGGAGGGATAGGACTTCAGTTTGTTCTATCTCAGAGAGAGAGGAGCCATTTCTTGTGAATTGGGAAGAGGGATATACTGAATCCATAATAAGCACATAAAGAGTTGGCTGATTTATAGGAGAAGTGACATGTTTCCAGCTCTAGTAAAAAACAAATTGAAGTGGCATATAAAAAGGTACAGAGCATGACATAATAAAAAATAAATGAACAAGAATACAGAGAGGATGTGGTAAATTATCATGTTTCCCTAATATGTTATTGGACACTAAATTGTACTAGAATTATTAATCAATAATAATTCTAAACTGTTGCGATTGAAAGAATATATTAAATGGTGTTATATGAGAAGTGCCAGGGCATCCTCATTTCTGTCCAATGGGAGAAACATTTTCGTTTGAGACCTCCATGAATAATACAATCTTTTAGTTAGGAGAGCTGCATTTTGAGTGGTGCAGGCAGAATGGTGATCTCTCACACACAAACACTAAGAGAAAGAGAGAGAGACAGAGACAGAGACAGCAGAGAGAGACAGAGAAAGGAAGTACAGGTACTCACATAGAGATAAGCTATTTCTTGACATTAAGAAATAAAGTAGAATCCAATGGAGGGAAATAAAACCACATCAGGAACATAGTTAATTCACATACACATGCAGGTAAACACACACTGCTTGATACTTACTGTGGACTTTGAAAATTATGAGTGTGTGTATGTGTATACATTTGGCTCTCTGTATCCACGGGTTTTGCATTCATAGATTCAAACAACCATGAATTAAAAACATTTGGAAATAACAAACATTAAAAAATAATGCAACAAAAAAATAATACAAATAAAAAATACAGTATAACAACTATTTACCTAGCATGTATGTTGTATTAAGGAGTATAAGTAATCTAGAGATAACTTAATGTATACTAGAGGATGCATAGGCTATATGCAAATACTATGCCACTTTAAACTAATAAGAACAGATACTAAACTTCATCTTGCCAAAAGTCAGAGAAACGATATAACTATGCCATTTTCTATAAGGGACTTGAGCTGAGCATCCTTAGATTTCGGTATCTTTGGGGTTCCTGGAAACAATTCCTTGTTTTATATATATATAGAGAGAGGATAGCTACTGAGTGACAGGTGATATACCATACCACTTGTCACTCAGTAGCTATCCTATATATATGTGTGTATATGTATATGTTTGTGTGTATATATATACACAAACATATATATAGGATACCTAGGAAAGACAGCATATATATACACACACATATATATGCACATATACGTATATATACATGTGCGTGTGTATATATTTCACCTAAAATAATGATATTCAGTTCCATTCATGTTGTTGCAAATTTCTTCCATGTGTCTTTATCTTCTGTTCTGGTACCATACCCATCTGTGTTCAATTTTTTTTGTACTGAAAAGTACACAGGGAATTGGAGATATATATATACACACACACACGCACACATATACATATATATGCTGTCTGTCCTCGGTATCACAGGGAATTGGAGAGACATATACGTGTATATATGTATACATACATATGTGTATATGTATACTTTTCAGTACAAAACAAATTTGAACACAGATGGGTATGGTATCAGAACAGAAGATAAAGACACACAGAAGA
>NW_012114866.1:501995-504231 GCF_000951035.1 Colobus angolensis palliatus | reverse complement strand
AGCATTAAGCACAGTCCCAATGCAGAGCAAATAAGCAATAACTGTTAGTTATTATAACTTCATTATGTCTTTTCAGTGCATCAAACCACTGCTCTGATTCCTAGCCCAACATTCTATTAAACCACAAAATCCAGTTGAATAATATATGATAATATAATAAAACGGCGATAAGTGCTAAATACTTAGATAGTAACACAGATAGAATCAGACAGCTTTCCCACGAAATAGAGAAAATAGTAGACAGGAGATATAGGCCTGAGCACTCTAAGCAGAAGCTAAGTTATCACAGGATATCCTGGCAATCTGTGGCATGTGAACCCTTTTCTTCTGGAATCTGAAACTATGTTGCAACTCTCACCTTCTCCCTTGCTAGAGACCCAGTTTGTTCCCTTGTGATTATCAGCAGTTGAGAAATCCTTAGACCATCCAAAAGGACTACTTTTTATATGTTTAATGAACAGAGTGTAAAGTGTAAAGGATTATTTTGAAGAGAAACTCCTGGTTCCTACTTAAAATCCTTTCTTGTTTCTGAGTTTTTCAAATGGAGCCCTCTTTACCAGCTTGCCCCCTCAGAGATAAGCTGTTCCCCTACTTATGCAGATCGGAGAGTTGAAAACATTCCTTTTCCTGTGAATTCAGCTAGGACAAAGCTGGAGCTTTTTGAAAAAATTTGAAAAACACATTTTTTAAAGATGAAAATTTTTTAAAATTGAAAAAAAATCATTTATAGAAAGAGACTTCTAATCCAAATTTAACTTCTCAAAATATGTTTTGACTGGTTAGCACAATGTTTCAGTCTTTCCAGAGAATGCCCCTTGAAACTGTTTTCTTCTACACAACTTCCTCCTTTCCTTTGACTTTCCTGCTCTGGAAGGGAAGAACTGGAGCAGGACAGATCAAATTACTCATGAGGAAGGACAAGAAATAAGGAACTGAATTATCAACAATTGGAGAAAGAAAGCTGATGTCAGTATCATTTCATATATGATTATATCAGAGTCAGGTGGATAAGCCAATCCTGTTGAATAGCATACTTTTCCTGCTACTCCTGAAGCGTAAAGAGGTCTTTCTCTTTCTCTTACAAAGCCGTCCTAGCTAGTAATCTTACAGGACACAAAGAGCTTGTTTTCATGTTATTTCTTAGTAACTCAAAATACCTCTGAAGTTTTGCATATTATGAAAGTACTATAGTCACAGTGCTGAGAAAAGGAGTAAATAAGACAATGTATATAAAAACACTTGGCTCAGTCCCTGGCTCTGTGGTTGATAAATATTAAGTTAGTATTAATGATTATTATAATATCCAAAGAGTCCATTGCAAGATATAGAAGAATGGAGGCAGCCATAACACTAAGAGAAAAGTCCATTATTTCCAACTATTTATCCTCTAGCTCAATATAATTGCCATTAGGAAGAAAGAGCAACTTTAACAAAAATTTTAAGTTGCAGTAGATGTTCAACTTTAAATCCATCCCACAAAAATTTCTAACCAAAGGAACATAGAAGATTTAATCTTATTTTCTAGGTAGTATACTTAATTGTGAGAACAAAATAAAAACTTCAGGAAACATTAGGGAAGAGAAATAAGAGGTGTGAAGAGCTGATTATTACAATTCCTTCTTTCCCTTCTTGACTTTTATTGCTGATGGGTAATAAAATATGCAAAGAATGTGCTGAAAAATAACCTAAACAAATAGGCCAGTATCCCACGAAGATCATTTAAAATTTAAACAATTAAAATAAGATATCATCTGCTAAAATAATAACTGGCAGGGCTAGCACAGTTTCTTCTTTCATGTATTTCTTCCTTCATTTGAAGAATAGACATACAACTGTGTGTCAAATCGTGTAGTATACTTGAGTCATTCAGAATTAATTGGGCATCATTCCTGCCTTTGAGTCAGTCTAATGAGGAAGAAAATCTTTCAGTAATGATTTCATGTCCTTCATGTCATTACAGATGGGTAGATACAGTACTATGACAGCACAAAAGGTAAAATAAAAATATCTTCCTGCAGTAGGTCCAAATAAGTCCAATGCAAAGGTGATATTTGAGATGAGCCCTAATGTATGCCTAAAACATTTCCAGAAAGTTAAGTGGCAGTTAATATAACAGGCAAATGAGCAGAATTTTTAAATCCTAATGCCTCAAAATAGCAACAATATTCTGGAAACCATTTGAAGTTCAATGTATCCAGTTTTCATATGTGATGGCAGGAGGGAATGGGGGAGTACT
>NW_012114866.1:490543-498884 GCF_000951035.1 Colobus angolensis palliatus | reverse complement strand
CCAGTGAGCCACGCGGTCTTCCTCCAGCCCCACTGAAGTCGGGACGCAGGAACCCCGCCCAAGAGCCCCACGAAGGGGGGACTCTGTCGGCCTTCTTTGCCGGAGGCCGACAGACTTCTTCCCCACACCTTAGGTTACCAAAATAAACTTGCAGTTTTGCTCCTACACTTGCCTACCTGCTGGTTCTTTTGTGCTCGCTCGGCTGGTCTTAGAAAAACAAATCAGAGATGAGGCTGGAAAGCTTAATTATTCGGGATTCTATACAATAGGTAAAATAAACTAATTCCAGTTGTCTTAAGCAAAAAAAGAGGGATTAAGGGTGGTAGGGGCTTACTATAAAGACACAAGAATGTCTCACAGAAGCCAAATGTAGAAATGACAATGGGTCTCAGAAAACGCAGGAATTAAGGTCTTGGAGATTATAAATTGAAGGAGTGCTCCATTTCTAATATTGTTTTTGCTACTCTCTGGGCCCTTGCTTTATTCTGCTTTCTACTTAATCCTGCTTTCTTTGTTATTCAATTCATATGGGAGGTAGAAGCTGGCTAGCCACTCAGGTAATGCTTCCAGTCACTTTAAATTTTAATTCAACACCTTAGTGCAAATATTCTCCAAAGCTGAATCAGATATCTACTCTTCATCCATTTCACTGTGACCAGGGGCATGAGGTTTTCAAGGTAAAAGTTCATCAGAAGACCAGATTTGTATGAGATTCTGAAAAGATTTGTACATCTCAATGAAAAGTTTAAACTTTGTTTTGCAGAGAAAAATAAAGAATAAAGGCAAAGGTTTACAAGGAAAATATGACTTTTTTTTCCTTTTAGGACTAAGTAGAGGTAGCTGTTGGTTATGAGTAAAATAGTCAAGAGTGATGGGATTTTAGCCTGAACTGCAGTGAAGAGTGGTGTCATCATTTATCCAGGTAGGACAGCGAGGGAAGTCTGGCAATAGGCTAGGTTGGTATTGGAGAGGCACAAAGTAAATTTGTTGGACAGTGGGTTGTAGAGCAACTTATCTTTCAGTGTGTGAAGTTTGAGCTGTCTAATATACTTCCAGTTGGAGAGCTCAATTAAGCAATTACATATTTAATGCTGAATCTCAAGGGAGAAGTCTAGGTTGACAACAAATATGAAAAATGCAGGTCTCAGTCAAGATCAGAAGTGTTTAGTGCACCTGCTTCTGTACCAAATCAACCCATTCAATTAAAAAAATAATTTATTCTTTTATTGCCATAAAGTTTATTTGGGTGTTATTGATTGCACCTAGCAATGATTCAGTAATCTGGGCTATTTCTGTCTGTGGCTGTATCATTCCCCAGGGCCTCTGAATCCTCTACTGGAGCCTCTGTTCCAGAAACCATTAAGGTAAGCAAAGAGAGGGAAAAATTGTATAGGAGGTTTTGGAGGGGGGATAAGCTTGGAAGGGGCATATATCACTTCCTTTCATATTTTATTAGCTCTTACACAATAACGAGGACACCCCTACTTTTAAGGGAGACTGACATTCAGCCTAGCTGTATTCCCAGAACAACAGGGAAATGTGGTTGGTGAACCTCTAGCCAGTGGCGGTCAGATACAGATGGTACTTAACTTTCTAGAAGCTAAGTCATGATTATAGGCAAGTATGCTATAGTTATAGATTACAGGCAAGTATGCTGGAATTTGAGTCATTATTATAATAATAATTAATACTAACTTAATATTTATCAATCACAGAGCCAGGGATTGAGCCAAGTGTTTTTATATACATTGTCTTATTTACTCCTTTTCTCAGCACTGTGACTATGGTACTTTCATAATATGCAAAACTTTAGAAGTTAGTCATGAGTTTGAAATCACCTCAAGAGACACTAAAAAATGAAAAGAGTAGGGCCAAAGGGAGAGCCCTGGGACACTCCAACATTTAAAGGTCTGGTAAAAAAAAAAAGGTAGGCTGGCAAAGGAGACTGAAAAGGGAAGCCAGTCAGTTTCAGAGGACAATGGTGTCATACAGTCTAGAGGAGAAAGAGTTAATGAGGGAATTAGCAATTAACTTTGTTTAAAGTCTCTGAGTGTCTGCACTTTTTTTTATATCCTTGAGGACAGATTTATATATAGAAAACTCTTCAAAGTTTTACTTTAATTTTTATAATCAATATTTAACTGATTGAACCTAGATTAAAAAAACACTCTGTTCTTTAGCTTCTTTGTGTTCAACATACATATCTACTCTATTTAGAAATCTAATAAATTTTAACAATAACTTACAGGATATTTCATAGTCTTCGTCTTATTTTACATAGGTAATTAAATACTGTTAAGTATTTTAAGCAACATTAATAAATGTATTCTATTAATTTTTAAGTAGTTCAATGGTCTGTCCAGCAAACATTTCTAAGTACTTAAAATTAATTCTTGTAAGTATAATATATTTAATTTATAATTATGAGTGATCTTAACTTATTTTTTCTTTTCTTTTCTTTCTTTTCTTTTTTTTTCAAACAGGGTCTCACTCTGTCACCCAGGCTGGAATGCAGTGGCTTGGACTCAGGCTTACTGCAGCCCCAATCTCCCAGGTGCGAGCTATCCTCTCATCTCAGCCTCCCCAGTAGCTGGGACTATAGGCGCAAGACTTTTTTTTTTTTTTTTTGAGACGGAGTCTCGCTCTGTCGCCCAGGCTGGAGTGCAGTGGCCAGATCTCGGCTCACTGCAAGCTCCGCTTCCCGGGTTCACACCATTCTCCTGCCTCAGCCTCCCGAGTAGCTGGGACTACAGGCGCCCGCCACCTCGCCCGGCTAGTTTTTTTGCATTTTTTAGTAGAGACGGGGTTTCACTGTGTTAGCCAGGATGGTCTCGATCTCCTGACCTCGTGATCCGCCCATCTCGGCCTCCCAAAGTGCTGGGATTACAGGCTTGAGCCACCGCGCCCGGCGTGTGTTTCCATTTTTTTGTAGACACAGGGTTTCACCATGTTGCCCAGGCTGGTCTGGAACACCTGAGCTCAATCAGTCTGCCCACCTCAGCCTCCCAAAGTGCTGGGATTGTAGGAGTGAGCCACTGTGCCTGGTCCAATTTTAACCTCTTTTCCATATTCCAGTCACAGTGCATATAAATACAGTAAGCACTTTGAATTTGAAACCCAAAAGGTGGCCGGGCGTGGTGGCTCACACCTGTAATCCCAGCACTTTGGGAGGCTGAGGCAGGCAGATCATGAGGTCAGGAGATCGAGACCATCCTGGCTAACACAGTGAAACCCCGTCTCTACTAAAAATGCAAAAAATTAGCCGGGCGTGGTGGCGGGCGCCTGTAGTCCCAGCTACTTGGGAGGCTGAGGCAGGAGAATAGCATGAACCCGGGAGGCGGAGCTTGCAGTGAGCCCAGATCTGGCCACTGCACTCCAGCCTGTGCGACTGAGCAAGACTCCATCTCAAAAAATAAAAAATAAATAAAACTCAAAAGGTGAGTTCAACTACTCAATTGATACAGCTTACATTAGAAACAAATTTCATTGAATAGTCAATAGTCTTTTGAACAGTACACATTGTATTTTTGAAATACTAAATATACTTAAACTTATTTTAACTAATGGGTTTAATTACCCAAATATTTCTATGTTTACTTTAAATATTTTAATGGTAAAAGTAGGCTTTCCCACAAAGAAAACAACAGTGTTATCACGGAGTCTTTAAGGATACTCCCTTAGATAGTTGGAATATGCATATTTGCCTAAGATACTGACCAGGGACTCTGGTATCTGTTATTGTGATAGAACAAACTCAGTCTTATCTGTAGTCACCATATCAACTCATTCAATGGTCTTGCAGATCTTATAGCCCAGGTACATTACATGCTTCAGTTTGGATTTCACCTGTAATATTTTTTCTCACAGAACTCTGCGAACGCATCCAGTGGTTACATCACTGGATATAATTTTCTTTGGCTTTTATATTATTTAAAATATCTTATTTCATAGGTCAAAATACCTTTGATCTTGATGGAAACCTACACCTTTGTCATGTTTTTCCTATTTGGTAAGAATATATGTTCTTATGGGTCTAAATAATTCTTATGGCTATACCATGTCACATGATTCAGTCATTCCACTGAAACACAAACACACACACACACACACACACACAAACCAGAATCAAAGAGAACTGATCACTGCCTTTGACAAGACGTAGACCATTGGTGTAAAGGTAAACTGAGGCTGGAGCCAAACCAGGAACGAAGACACAAGGCAAATGGCAGTGAGAATAGCGTTTATTAGGACTTGCAGGTGAGGTTCCTTGGTCCAAAGGTGCGGGCCGAGGAAGTTGCACTCAGGGAGGAGGGTAGGGGCTTTTGTATAGCCCGAGAGGTAGGGAAGCTGGTTGTACAAACAGGGCCTGGGGGGTCTTGAAACTACGAGGGCAGGAGTCGAGTAAGGGTCATGAGGAAGGGGTCTTTGGAAACTGTTAACCGAAACTGCTGTTTACGAACTTGTGGAATGCAGGTGAGCTGCAGGTCATGGGGGAGTGTGGTTGCCCAGCCGGAACCTCTGACCTGTGCAAGTCTGCGGGTGTGTTCACAGAGGAAGGGAAGTCTCGAACAAAGGGCCTGCTACGTCAGGTGGCGCCGCCATGTCGGGTCTAGATCCCTGCCTAACAATTGGTAACTTTGAGAAGAGCCATTTCTGGGAACGGTAAAGATTACAGCTGAGGTAAAATTGAGCAATTTGCCTATATTTGCATATATGAGTTACTGACACAAATTTAAAATCAGGTATGTTTGATTTCATATACCTAACCCATTGAACATTATAACTTAACCTCGCCTAATGTAAACATCCCAGAACACTTACATTAGCCTACAGTCAAACAGAATCATCTAACACAAAGCCTATTTTATAATAAAGTGTTGAATATCTCATGTAATGTATTGCATACTGTACAAAAAGTGAAAAAGCAAAATGATAGTATGAGTACTTGAAGTATGGTTTTCGCTGAATGTGTATCACTTATGCACCACCATAAAGTTGGAAAATCCTAAGTCAGATCATCATAACTCAGGGAGCATCTGTTAAATTCTTGGTGAATCAAGTATATGTAAAAAAAAATTGTTTTAAGTACTCATGTGATATTACCAAGAAAGTGAAAAGACAACTATAATATCAGAGGAAATGTTTGCAAATCACATATTTGATAAGAATTTTGATTTGAATAACATGAAATACCCCATTTTTATGTCTATTCTTTGAAATATTATAAATATAATATTCTATAAATATTACAAAGTGACAATGAAAAGCTAGATCTTTTATATACTCATGTAAAATTCTGCCTTATGGAATAAAATAAATGACAAAATTAGAGTCATAATATATACAAAAACTCCTACAAATCAAAAAGAAAAAGGCAGAACACCCAAGAGAAAATGGGACAAAACACCTGGTCAGTGCAAAAAAAGAAGGGTACAAATTAGCAGCAACCACAGAAAAAGCTGCTCCATTTTAGTTGTCATCAGTAAAATACCAGTTGGTTGGCATGAAAAGAGAGAAACTGGAATTCCACATACTCCTCTGGTATGAGTAGTACATAAAAGCCTTAGAAAACTCTAAAAGTTTCTGCTAAAGCTGAACATATACATACCTATGACCTCTAGATAAATACCCACAAAAATAAATACATATGACCTCCAAAAGATATGCACAAGAAAGTTCACTGAAGTACAATTTCTAATAGCCAAGAAGTGGAGAAAATCTAAAAATCTATCAAGGAGAGAATAGATAAATAAACTGCAAAACTTATACAATTGATAAATCCACAGCACTGAAAATGAGTGAACTATTGCTACATGGAAAGACATGGAGTGTCCAGTGGTGTGCTGAAGCCTGCTTCTGCCAGCTTACAAAAGGCAATTGTGGCCATCCCTTCAGACTGCACATTCAGTAACTTCTTGTTGTTTCCTTGAAATCTGCCATGGTGGGAATATTTGCATCACATAAATCAGTAAATCCTGCAAACCAAGGCTTTTCCCTTTCTTTAGAGCCGATTTACTAGCACACTACTAATGTATTTCACAAGCATAATTCCTAGGGAAACAAGCCAAACACAGAAATATAAATACTGCATGATTCACAGCCAATAGACATATGAAAAAATGCTCATCATCACTGGCCATCAGAGAAATGCAAATCAAAACCACAGTGAGATACCATCTCATACCAGTTAGAATGGCGATCATTAAAAAGTCAGGAAACAACAGGTGCTGGAGAGGATGTGGAGAAATAGGAACACTTTTACACTGCACTGTTGGTGGGACTGTAAACTAGTTCAACCATTGTGGAAGACAGTGTGGCAATTCCTCAAGGTTCTAGAACTAGAAATATCATTTGACCCAGCCATCCCATTATTGGATACATACCCAAGGATTATAAATCATGCTGCTATAAAGACACATGCACACATATGTATATTGCGGCACTATTCACAACAGCAAAGACTTGGAACCAACCCAAATGTCCATCAATGACAGAATGGATTAAGAAAATGTGGCCCATATACACCATGGAATACTATGCAACCATGAAAAAGGATGAGTTCCTGTCCTTTATAGTGACATGGATGAAACTGGAAACCATCATTCTGAGCAAACTGTCACAAGGACAGAAAACCAAACACCACATATTTTCACTCATAGGTGGGAATTGAACAATGAGAACATTTGGACGCAGGATGGGGAACATCGCACACCAGGTCCTGTCCTGGGGTTGGGGAGGGGGAAGGGATAGCATTAGCAGATATGCCTAATGTAAATGATGAGTTAATAGGTGCAGCACACCAATATGGCACATGTATACATATGTAACAAACCTGCACATGTACCCTAGAATTTAAAGTATAATAATAATAAATATGAATAAATAAAAATAAAGTACAGGCAAAATAAATAAATGCTGCCTAATTCCAATTACAGAAATTTCAAAACAGGCAAAACTAAACATTAGTGTTAGAAATTAGAATAGGAGAATAGTGGGTATCCATCAGCATGAAAGGTAGTGATGTAAAGGTGACTGGGGCTTGTGGAGTTCTGGTGATACTGTATCTCTTAATCTTGATGCTGAATGACCAGTGTGTTCATTTTGTAAAAACTCATCAAACTGTACACTTAAACCTTGTACATTTTATGTATGTATATGTTAATTAAAAGTTTTCTTAAAAATAAAGGCATAGCATGATTTCATTTTTCATTTGAAGTATTGTGTGTATTTGAAGAAAAATGTCTCAAATAATTACTACCAAAATGTTGATGGTATTCACATCTGGATGGTGATATGTTAAGGGAAAGGACAGAGGGGTATAAAATGGTACTTTATCAGGAGAACCCGCTCCTGATGTTTAACATGGGTTCTTTTCTATTTCCTAAGTATCTTGGCTGGGTTGAGAAATAAAGGGAAAGAGCACAAGAGAGAAATTTAAAGCTGGGTGTCCGGGGGAGATATCACATGTCGGCAGCATCCGTGATGTTCCCTGAGCCCTAAAACCAGTAAGTTTTTATTAGCGATTTTCAAAAGGGGAGGGAGTGCACGAATAGGGTGTGGGTCACAGAGATCACATACTTCACAAGGCAATAAAGTATCACAAGGCAAATGCAGGCAGGGCGAGGTAACAGGACCACCGGATGAGGTGAAATTAAAAGTGCTAATGAAGTTTCTGGCACGCATTGTCATTGATAACATCTTATCAGGAAACAGGGTTTTATCAGGAAACAGGGTTTGAGAGCAGATAACCTGTCTGACCAAAATTTATTAGGTGGGAATTTTTGCCCACCTGATAAGCCTGGGAGCACTATAGGAGACCAGGGCTTATTTCATCCGTTCATCCCATGGGTTTGGACCATAAAAGACAGGACGCCTGAAAAGGGGCTGTCTATAGGCCTACCTTCAGGGTGCATTCTCTTTCTCAGGGATATTCCTTGCTGAGAAAATGAATTCAGCGATATTTCTCCTATTTGCTTATGAAAGAGGAGGAATATAGCTCTGTTCTGGCTGGCTCACCGGAGGCCAGTTCAAAGTTACCTCTCTTATTCCCTGAACATGGCTGTTATCTTGTTCTTTTTTAAAGATGCCCAATTTTCATATTCAAACACACATGCTCTACAATTTGTGCAGTTGACACAGTCACGGGGTTCTGAGGCGACATTCATCCTCCTCAGCTTACAAAGAAGATGACGGGATTAAGAGATTAGAGACAGACATAGGAAATCACAAGGATATTCACTGGGGAAATGATAAGTGTCCATGAAATCTTCACAATTTATGTTCAGAGATTACAGTAAAGACAGGTGTAAGAAATTATAAAAGTATTAATTTGGGGAACTAA
>NW_012114866.1:488895-489863 GCF_000951035.1 Colobus angolensis palliatus | reverse complement strand
AGACTCTGTCTCAAAAAAAAAAAAAAGAAAGAAAGAAAAAAAGCAATTTATTTTAGTAATAAAAATTAACAGAGAAAAAATATATTTTATTTAAATATTACAAGCAATTTTTCATAAAATATGTTCAGTTATTACTCCACTTCATCATTACTACATTTTCTATTTTTCTACAGTATTACTACATTTTCTGTTTTTCAAAATTCCAAAGCAAAGAAATTTGTCTACAGAGTTCCCTCTGCAAATATTCCCCTACTTTAGGTAAAGTTAGCATAAGGAGAATGATAATTAATTACTTTGAAACAATAGAATTCAGATGAACCATAAGGGAACATTCTTATTTATCTATGGCCCTATCTTTTTGTTTAAATCAATTTTAAAATTTATACTTTATATACAATAAAGTGCACATATTTTTAACGTATGACAAAAATATTTCAACAAATATAAATGCCTATGTAACCACTCCCAATTTAAAAAGACTGAAATTTTTAAAAAATCAAATTACTTGGAGAAATAAATTAGAATTTTTATCTTCTAGAACCGTGTCGTTTAGCATGCAGTTTAGAGTTCAAGAATGCTGTATTTACAGATTACAGAGTAGCCAAGGAGGCTGGGCATAGTGGCTCATGTATTTATTCCCAGGGCTTAGGGAGGCTGAGACAAGAGGATTGCTAGTGACCAGTTCACAATCAGCCTGGGCAACACGTCCAGACCCTGTCTCTACAAAAAATTTTTTTAAATGAGTAAGGCATGGTGGCTGGTGTTTGTAGCTTCTGCTACTTGGCAGGCTGAGGTGGGAGGATTGCTTGAGCCCAGGAGTTTGAGGTGACAAAGCCAGATTTTGACTAATTATTTATTTATTAAATAATAAATTTTTAAAATTTATTTAATTTTGAATTTAGTTTTAGATTCAAGGAGTACATGTGTATGTCTGCTACATGACTGTATTTCATATTGGTGGGGATGGA
>NW_012114866.1:486355-488640 GCF_000951035.1 Colobus angolensis palliatus | reverse complement strand
TTAGCCAGGATGGTCTCGATCTCCTGACCTCGTGATCCGCCCGTCTCGGCCTCCCAAAGTGCTGGGATTACAGGCTTGAGCCACTGCACCCTGCCGACTAAGTATTTTTCAAAGGCAAATATGCCTAAAAGGCTGGAAATAAGAGGAATTAAAAATATTTTAATTTTTTTCTAGAACACACCTCATAGATGAATATACTTTGATTTAATTCATGTTTGTTTCTACAAATTCTGACATGAAGAGTCATCTTCAATCTTTTTCCAATAGTTAAAGAAGGAAGTATAGTATGGCCTAATGCTTATTGGGGGGATTCAGAAAACAAACATCTGCCAATTGTTTTCTTGAGAAAGTTGTCATGGTCATCAACTGTGTGAGGCTGGCATGCAGATAGTAAAAGAATTTTATCTTAATACCAAGACAGTAATGAGTTTAGAAAGGCATATTTATTCAGAGAAAAGGGGAGACACATTGCAAGGGAGCAACTGGCCAGACAGCAGAGGAAGGCTGTCTGCAAAGAGGCAGGGACTGGAGTGGAGTTTTATAAGGGTGCTCCTTAGGCTGAATGCTTGCAGACAGGATGCTTGGGTACAGATGGGCTGTGAGCTGGGTGCTTGTAACAGGATGCTTGGGTGCTAAGTGAGCCATTTGCAGTTGACCTTATTCTTGGAACATTCATTTCTGTCTATGTCTACCCGTTTCTGTTCCTGACAGCTAAACCCATTTTTCATTTTTCTTTTAACTCTTTAGCACTCCACAAAAGTTAATCAATTTCTCTAAACCTCAGTTTTCTTATGTGTAAAAGGTAAACAATAATACAGGGTGCAACAGAAAAATCTAGTGTGGTTTACATAATCGTGTGTTAGAGATTTTAAATTATTTCAGGATAAGTCATGAGAATTAAATGAAGTAATGCATACAAAGCACATAGTATAGTGTCTACCATATAGAAAATGCTCAGTATATTGGTTATTAACTACTTGTTGAAGGTTTATCTTTTCCACTAAACTGTAAGTTCCACAAGACTTACAATACGTGACAGATGTTTATTCGTTGTCTGAATTCTTCAAATACATTCTCTTCACCATAGCGTCTTATTAATTCAATTATTAATTGAAGAAATTCTATTGTTCAAAAATCACTTTTATATTTAACTGAAATTTGCTCACTTATAATCACATCTAACCTTCAAATAAAACACATTAACCAAATGTACTGGGTAATGTTACTGGGTGATCCCACGTTTTACAAATGAGGAGATATATTCTGGTAAGTTGAATAGTTAGCACCCAAGGGTACACAGCTTGGACAGGACCAGGTCCAAAGTCTGTTAAGGGTCTTCTGGCTCCAAATCCAGTGCTCCCTCCAATGCCTCAAGCAGACTCCATCAAGGTATCATGTGCTGAATAGAGGCTGTAGAGTGGTACAAAGTAAGACAGACATCATATTAAGTTTTAGCTTTGTGACTTGGAATGATTTACCTAATCTTGCTAAACTTCAGTTTTACCAAGTGTAAATCGGGAAGAGTAATAGGACAAACCTTGCAGGGTACCAGTGGTGACTAAATGAGGTGACATACATAGCATGCATCACTCATAATAAGTGCTCTTTAAATATTAGTCACTCTTATTAGCTATCTCTGATGAGATTTGACAATAGGAACATTAGGAAAGATATAGTATATTCAGGATTTTGTTAGAAAGAGATGAAGAAATTCCCTTCTTTCCTGCTCTAGGCCATCTAGGAGTTGTCATGGTTCATTGACAAATTAATTTTCCCAAATTTTTCACTTTGCTCAGAAAGTCTTCATCACAGGACCCAAGACTGTACAATCTATCCCATCTTTCTCCACTTAACTCATAGTGTGCTCTCCCTTTCTCAAAGCAAACTGTTTGCTATTCCTTGAATATACCTTGAGTTTTCTTCCTTTGCCTACTCAGCCGGCCCCCCCGCCCTAGTGTTTCTTCTCGTCTCCACTGGGTCAAATTCTACCTGTATCTCATGGTTCTGTTAAAAGCAGTGCTTCCATAAAGTACTCCTAGTCAATTCACGGATTCTCTGACGGATTATAAGAACACAGTTTATTTTAAAAAGCATGTAGTTATTCTCTCCCTCGAAATATCATTATTATTATTATTAAGAATTTATGGCAGGGATAGAATTTTGTATGATTGATTTATCTGGTTAATTCAACCAAGATTGATTTTATGTCTATTACGTAAGACAGTAGCCAGACATAACTGGGATATGAAAATAAAGTTCCTTCCTTCCTTCCTTCCTTCCTTCCT
>NW_012114866.1:474192-485535 GCF_000951035.1 Colobus angolensis palliatus | reverse complement strand
GAGTATTGTAAAGATTTTACAGAATGTCAGAGCTGGATAAAAGTTCCTCATAATTATAGGAGTGGAGAGAGGAGAGTCTCTCTTTCTTCCTCTCATTTTTAAGCAAGAGCTGTACATTTTCCAAGAAAGTTTTTTGTTTGTTTGTTTGTTTGCTTGTTTTTTAAGGCGCCTCTCAAAAGGGGCCGGGTTTCCTTCTCCTGAAGGCAGATGTTGCCTCTCGCGCGCTCCGATTGGTTCAGCGCCCTCTAGAAACACTGCTACCGGGGAGAAACTGAACCCCAGGGCTGGGAGCGAATTCCAGCCTCCAGGGCTGATAAGCGAGGCATTAGTGTGAGAGAGACTTTACCCCGCCGTGGTGGGCGGAGGGCGCGCAGTGGAGCAGCAGCACAGGCGCGGGTCCCGGGAGGCCGGCTCTGCTCGCGCTAAGATGTGGAATCTCCTGCACGAAACCGACTCGGCTGTGGCCACCGCGCGCCGCCCGCGCTGGCTGTGCGCTGGGGCACTGGTGCTGGCGGGTGGCTTCTTTCTCCTCGGCTTCCTCTTCGGTAGGGGCGCGCCTCGCCGAGCAAACCTCGGAGTCTTCCCTGTGGTGCTGCGGCGCCGGGACTCGCGGGTCGGCTGCGGAGTGGGGTCCAGTTGCTGGTCTTCCCCAGGGGCGGCGATTAAGGTCGGGGTAATGTGGGGTGAGCACCCCTCGAGTTAGGAGGAGGGTGGCTGGGAACGCTGCAGGGCTGAGTTCTCCACAAGCTGCTTGTAGGACAGTCACTCAGGTTGAGGGTAGGACAGAGAGAACCTGAAACTGGGCATAGGAAGGTTCCACGTGCTGGAACCCTGCAAGACAAGGCACTTTTAAGGGGTTAGGACGAGCGCCAACCTCTGAGGGCTGTTGAACCAGGCCGCCCAGGGAGCTGTGCACCAAGACCTGTTTAAGGTTTTTATCGGGTTGTACTGTTTCAAGTGTACGGTAGAATTCAGGACATTGCTGCAAAGGAAGTTGTTTTTTTGGTTTTTTGCTGTTTGTTTGTTTGTTTTTTCTCTCAGTGCATTCTTTCTTCTTTGGAAGTAACAGAGGCAAGTTTGGGAACTGTGTGAACCAGGTCAGCGATCCGGACAGATCTCTACCAGCAGGTCTTTTGCGGTTTTTCCTGTGTACTGATTTGCAGACTTAATCCTACTTTCTAAAAAAAAAAAAGCGGAACAGCACAGGCGAGCTCAGACTCTTTTATTAAATTCCAATTTTGACTTTGCCACTTCTTAGTGGCCTTGAACAAGTTACCGAGTCCCTCTCAGCGTTAGTTTCCCTATTTTATGATAAAGATAATATTATCTGTAAATTATTGATAATAGTAAAGAATATAGCATGCAAATCTCGTAGCACAGTACTGGGATTTTCGCCACTTTATGTCTTCTTTTACCAAGATGCTCCTCATTGGACTTTAATGCACAGGACTAGTCTAAGGTATCACCGGGTAGTTCACTCCTGCTCGGAATTCTTGACCCTCTTTTGGGATTTAGAAGAACAGGGCATGGACCAGATGGGTTTAAACAAATTCAGTCTCTTCCACTAGCTTCACCTTGGGGTTGTTAAAAGATTTTTAAACTGCACACTGTGCTCATAACATTCTTCATCTCTTAAAAGGATTTTACTCTTCCTGGTATTGCCCTCACTTCTGTCCCTGTATTCCCTGCTCAGTGGCTGACACAGAAGAGTTCTTTATTGATGCCCGCCCCGAACCCCCTAGGATTCTCTGCTCTGCCCTCCCGCTACAGGCCTCCATCCTCTTTATCGTGTTCATTTTTCAGATCTCAATTCAAGCATCTCATCCTCAGTGTGTTGTTTCTTGATCCCTCACTCTAATCCAAGTCTTTTTGTTTTATGCACAGGTGGAATCTTATTTCCGTTTGCGTCCAATCGTGTATTTTAATATGCATGTGTATATGTATGTCCATTTGTATGCATGCGATTAAGAACTAGCATAATTATAATTGGAAAGCTCCATGAAAGCTGGTTGGGTGCTAATTTTGTAACTATTTTATTCCCAGATCCTGTAATTTCTCTAAATAAACCCTGGAATATTGCCTTATCTCCTTTAGGTTAAAAGCCAACTGTAAGGTCTAATGATTGCAGGATCTAGCTATCCATTGCTTCTGGCTGCTTATGCATGCACTGGATGTCTGGCAGAGAGGTTGGGTAAATTGTAGTTTCATTGTAGCTGTCTGAACTTGGATTTCTCAAGCCTGCTTCACTGGAAACACAAACTCTCACAGCAGTTTGTTGTAGTTTCAGAAACAGAGAAAATTAGAAGTCTGAATTGCCTTCAACACTTGGAAATAACTTATATATTTGAAATATATTCATAGTTAATTCATCATAAAAATGTATTAAATGCTTATTCTGAGTCAGCAGAGGAAGATAGAAGCTTTATGAAGGTAGAAGGTGGATCTCCTTTTTGCCTTCATTTTCAGAAGATCTTGTTCATACCCATTAGTTGAAACATTAATGTTATTTTATTTTGGTACTCATTATCTCATAAAACATTTCTTAGAATAACAGCAATACTCATCATTGATGTTAGATAAAAAATATTTTTCAATTGGTTTGTAACTTAAAAATCTGTTTGCATGATTTTTTTTCAGTGAAAGTAAGCAAGATAAATTAAACTTCAGGAAAATCTCAAAGTCAGAAGTAATGTTGATAATTTGTGTTTTACAAATGATACATACAACAATAATGAATAATAAATCCTATCTATAGGCTCATATCTCATGCCTATATTTGGATGTATTTTTCAGGATGGTTTATAAAATCCTCCAGTGAAGCTACTAACATTACTCCAAAGCATAATATGAAAGCATTTTTGGATGAACTGAAAGCTGAGAACATCAAGAAGTTCTTACAGTAAGCACTTTCTCGGAAGTTTATACGGACAAGTTGTTAGAAAAATTTATCATTCTGTTTTGGTCCAATATTGTATATATAGGAACTGGCCTTTTTTCCTTAAAGTTTTATTTATTAAAGATCTTGTATCACATTTCATCTGAGGAGGACTATACTTTCAGCTAAAATTTGTCATTACAGAGGTTTAGAGCAGGAGTCAGCAAACTTTTTCTGTGAAAGGGCCAGCCTTTGTAGGCCAGCTGATCTGTGTCACAGCTAGTCAGCTCTGCTATTGCAGCACAAAAGAAGTCATAGAAAATACATAAACAGTCTGTCAGTTCTGATAAAACTTTCCTTATAGGCACTGAAATTTGGATTTCATATAATTGATGTGTCAAAAATATTATTATTTTTTAAACCGATTTAAAATATAAAGACTATTTTTAGCTTATGGACTATACAGAAACAGTTAGTGGGCCAGATTTGGCCAGTGGAACCTAGTTTGCCGATTCATGCTTTAGAGAAAGATAGTGCATTTCAGTTAAAAAAAAAAAAAAAGGACTTTGAATTAGAATTGAGTTTGAACTCCATCTTTGTCTATTGATACTTTGGATGAATACTCAACCTTTCTGAGCTCTCTTTTCCACATCTGTAAAATGGGAATAATGATCTTATTATGATATGAATGAAGTCAAAGGGCATATATTTGGCATATTTTAAAAGCTATCTCCCTACTTTCTGAAATAGCTATTTCCAATGTAGAACAAAAGAGATAAATAAGTAAATTGAAAAAGCAACCGAAAAGAAAATACTTATATAGAATTACTATATAAAATTGATTAGAATACTTTCCTTCCTTCCTTCCTTCCTTTCTTTTTTTCTCTCTTTCTTTCTCTCTTTTTCTCTTTCTTTCTTGACGGAGTTTTGGTCTTGTTGCCCAGGCTGGAATGCAATGGCGTGATCTCGGCAAACTGCAACCTCCGTCTCCCAGATTGAAGCGATTCTCCTGCCTCAGCTTCCTGAGTAGTTGGGATTACAGGCATGTTCCACTACACCCAGCTAATTTTGTATTTTTAGTAGAGACGGGGTTTCTCCATGTTGGTCAAGCTGGTCTCAAACTCCCGACCTCAGGTGATCTGCCCACCTCAGCTTCCCAAAGTGCTGGGATTACCAGCGTGAGCCCCTGCACCCAGCCCAGAATACTTGTTTTTTTCAAAGCATGAGATCCTTTTGTGAATTTTTACAAATTGACTTAGCTCATGTGTCAAAAAATACTTGAAGTCCTTCTAATGATTGCAGGATTCCCTGGTGAATAAAGGTTGTAATTCTAAAAGACCATTTTACACACACACATAGGTGTGCATAGATGTGCATACATATAATCAAACACATATATATTTGTATTAATTACAGCAGAATTAAAAGTATAAATAAAAATTGATAGGATAACTCTGAGGTCTTTGAAAGGACCTTTTAAATGTGAGACTCTGAAGCTCGAACTTCTTTATCTTTGTGGAAACCCCTCCTCTGCCTGTTGCACTTTTTCCACTATAATAATGTATAGTAGGTATAATAAAAGTGGAGGCCTGGCAAGGTATGGTCTTTACTCCTGGACAGAGCTGCTGTTCCAGCTTTCTTCCTTTCCCAATGTTAGTGGTGGAAGAGATGCAAGTTACTCCAATTTACCAGTAGCCTATCCATAAAGTCGGTAGCAACTTCAGTCTTTGCTTCTTCAGAAGAAGGAATTCAGCTGGGGGCAAAAGCAGAAAAAGAGACTGAGGCAAGTTCCAGAGCAGGAATGGTTTATTTTAAAAGGCCTTATGACAGGAAAGAAAGGAATGTACGCTTGAAAGAGAGCCAAGCAGGCACATGAAGGTGAGAGGCCAAGTGCCCCACTTAACTGTGATCCTAGGACTTTTTTAAGCTTGCCTCGTTCCCATGATTCTTCCCTTAGGTTGGGCTGCCCTCATGTGCAGAGCCCTGCTAACCCTTGGGAAGTGAGCGCCCGCAATGTGTGTAGGAAAGTATACACAGGCCCATCTGAGGCTGTCTTCCTTTTTCTGGTGGAGTGTACCTGGAAGATTATACTATACCATTTTTGTCTCTAACACTCATGCCCAGGAAGTTCCTTCTCCCTGGAGTCTGCATTCAGTTAACAGTTTGTTGTTAACAGGTGGGGACCATCAAGAACTGGCCTCTCCCTGGTACTGCTGAATCATTTTTAGAGACAATGCGATAATTACTGAACCGAACAACACAATGCGATAATTGCTGAACCCAACAATCACCTGACATTCTAGTGGGTCCGGGGGAGAGACCTCTCCTGCCTTGCTCCTGTCTAACTACCTGTAACACTAACTTGTGACATAGATTGACCAACAAAGAAGAAAAATAAATGCCTTTCTTTATTTCTCTTTTTGGACCATCAAGCAAGGTTAAGCACTCAGCTTCTTGTTTATTCTCCATGTCCCTAACCACGCTCCTCTACCCGGAGGATATTCAGCATAAACACACAAAATAAAGAAATTGAAAGAATTCCCTCTCATTCCTCCAAGGACCACAGAATCTCCAGAAGCCTCCTAAACTCTCTAGATTTCCAATTTGCCATTTGTCCATCAGAGAGCTTTTAATTAAAATATACCCATGGGTCAGGGACTATTAAAGCCTCTGACCTTCCATCTTGTCCCTCTTTATAATCCTTTGTTCTGCTCGTAAAAGCCCCCACTGTCTATGAAATATCTGCCTCAGTAGTGAATGGGAGGATTAATTAGGAGCAGTTTTTATTTTCATTCTGCCTTGAGGTACAGGGTTGTATGTGTTTTCCCTTCTTTGAAAACACTCAGTTGAATTCACAGATCTGTTTACCATTTTGCATCTCTAGAGGGATTTTTTCCTTTTCCACCTTGTTTTGCAAGATAAGATTGTTTTAAAAGGTGTTTTAGACTTTTGGTCTCAGAATTTTACTGGTCTGTATTTGAATACAGATATATAGACCCAATTAAATCACATATTCAACTATACTTCTCAATGTTTTCATCACTTGAGATATGTGTCACAAGTCATTTATTGATACTAGAATATCAAATTGTGTTTAAAAAAAAGGTAAGAATAAGAATTTACACATTTTCCACAATAGCAAAAATCCATTCGTACACCTCTGTCAGACTGGTTTAAATATGTTCCAAGTATTGTCTTGTCACATTATCTCAATTATTATTATTATTATTGTTATTATTTTTCAGACAGGGTCTCACTCTGTTGCCAGGCTGGAGTACAGTGGCACAATCACAGCTCACTGCAGCTTGGAGCTCCAGCCTCCCCAGCAGGTAGCACTACAGGCACATGCCACCATGCTTAGCTAATTCCACCTTTTACTAAATGCCTTCAAGTCATCTTTAACTCTTGGAAACATTGCCAAATTATTTGTAAACAAGATGAAATGTACTGAAACAGAAATAACAGTAGCTCTCTTTAAGAACTGAGAAAATGTAGTCGGGCATAGTGGCTCACCCATGTAATTCCAGCCCTTTGGGAGGACAAGGCAGACAGATTCCTTAAGTTCAGGAGTTTGAGACCAGCCTGGGCAACATAGCGAGATTCTGTCTCTACAAAATATTTTTTAAAATTATCTGGGCATGGTGGCATGTGCCTGCAGTCCTATCTACTCAGGAGGCTGGAGTTCCAGGTTTTAGTGAGCTATGATTCCACCACTGTATTCCAGCCTGGCAACAGAATGAGACTCCACCTCTTACCAAAAAAAAAAAAAAAAAAAGCAAAAAAAAATTCAGATAATGTGACAATACTAGAAACACATTTAAACCCAGCCCTACAGTGATATATAAACAGAATTTGGCTATTTGGGAAAATTTGTAAATTTGCATTTTTTTATTCTTATTTATTTATTTTTTGCAAAATTTGATATTCTAGTAGGTTCAACAACTTGTGACACAACGTCTCAAGTGATTAAAATCATTGAGAAGGGCTATTTAATACACAATCTAATTGAGCCTCAAGTCTTTGTGAAGTAATGAGATAGTGATGTTCTCACCATATATGGATGAGAAACTCAAGACACAGCTGGGGTTACATACTGAGTTAATGACAACACCTGTGTAAGACCACTTACAGGATTTATGCTCATTGATTTATTTAGCATTTGCAATGGATCTTCTTTTCGTACTAATCTTTTCCAGGACGTGTTTTGTTCATATGAGTGAGTCCCAACCCTGATAACAGCAAAATGTTGTTTCCTAGTTGGTAGTGACAAGACTGTTACAGGAAAATTCACTTACAGTAGCATAGCCTTGTAATGATTTTCTCCCGCTTTTTTGTGAGTAGGTTCAGGATTCCCCATAGTAATTCCTTTTGCTTGTAGGGACAGAGGCATAGCTGGCACTTGGGGAAATCTACATCCTACATTAGTTACACTGCAGTTTGTGATCTTTGTAATATTCAAGAAAATAGTGACATGTTGGCTGTTTTTCTGTTTTCCCTGCAGGTGCTCACTGATAAGGGATAGAGACTCCTTAGCTGCCTCTTATGTTTGTGCTCTTTTTGTTACAATATTTTCCATATTAGAAATTCTGTGTAAGATAGTTTGCCCCTAAACATTTACCAAATGAGGATTTTAATACTATTTTTATAAATACAATTTAACTAACTTTAATATAATTATTAAAAGTAAACAAGTTACAGGAAATTCCAGTTTTAAAAAATTGAGTTACTTTAATTCATTGTTGATTCACCAAATAAAAAAAATTAAAACACATGGCAGAATGAAACTTGAAACTGGGATTATCATAGCCGTGTTGGTTATTAGTTTTTTTTTTAAATCATCATAAGGATGGAATTATGTTGATTTAATAAAACTACATATTTAAAACTAGAAATTTATGAAGTTCCAAAAGTTTATGAAATACATATATATATATACACACACACACACACATATTTTCATTCTACATAATATCTTGTCACATATTTAAAGGCTTAAGTTAAAAATACTAACCAGTGAGCTCTTCAGGGAAACAATAAATTTCCCAGGAGGGAGAAATTTAAAACAATCAAAAGCACCAGAATCTAAATATATTAAATGAGAAATTACCCTACTGAAAATATTCCTGGTAGCCAAATTTTGGCCACATAATTTCTTTGTTAAAGATATTACTCTTCAGATTAATTATTGTCATTGATTTTAATTGTGTTACTCTGTATTATAGATGAAGTACAAGAGATTCATTTTGAACTTGTGTCAGTATGTTGAGATTATTCTTTGATGAAGATACTTCATAAATGGTTGCTAGTCAAAAAGTTTATCGCTTGTCTATAATTCTCACTATTTAAATAAATGTAATTATTAGTAATTCTTGCCACGTCACACCTCGGTCTTCGGGATAAAATATTTTTGTCTGTTTCAATAATTTACACAGTGATATAGACAGAGAATTCCATGTAAGTTCCAAGAAGTATAGGTCTTAAGAAAGAATATGACACTTTATTAATCTACCATATGAGGGTATAGTCATAGGGTTATACATAATGATACAAAAATCAATTTCTCCAATTTTTCTCTTGATTTAGTACAAATTAGAATATAAAAGTTTCAAAGCAGACTTCGAAAATCTATTTCATGCAATAATAGTACCACTTTAATGTTTTAACATATCACATTTCAAAGTATTTTTGTGTAACTCTGCTTTATTTTGTTGATTTGGAATAAAAGTTGATTAAACATTAATATCTAACCAGTTTTGATTTTTGTTCACCAGTAATTTTACACAGATACCACATTTAGCAGGAACAGAACAAAACTTTCAACTTGCAAAGCAAATTCAATCCCAGTGGAAAGAATTTGGCCTGGATTCTGTTGAGCTCACTCATTATGATGTCCTATTGTCCTACCCAAATAAGACTCATCCCAACTACATCTCAATAATTAATGAAGATGGAAATGAGGTAAAAAATAAATAAATAAATACATAAAAGAGACTTTGCCCCCATTTATTGTTTTTCAAATACCTCTATGAAATAATGTTCTATCCCATCTCTAAATATTAATAGAAATCAATATTATTGGATCTTGTGAATACCTTTAATATCTCATTATCCATGTCAACTAATTTCCTATGATGTTTGAGTTTAATGTGTTTTAGAAAGATTCTGAGAAATTAATGCTTGATAATAGTTGCTGTTTTTTTGTTATTAGTACGACACACTAATATCAAATATGATATACTTGTAAACTTACAAGCATAAAAATATACTTTATAAAAGAGATTCTTTTTTTTTTTTTCAGATGGGATTTCACTCCTATCGGGCAGTCTGGAGTGCAGTGGTGCCATCTCGGCTGACTGCAACCTCCACCTCCCATGTTCAAGTGATTCTCCTTCCTCAGCCTCCTGATTAGCTGGGATTACAGGTGTGCACCACCACAGCCAGCTAATTTTTGTATTTTTAGTAGAGATGGGGTTTTGCCATGTTGGCCAGGCTGGTCTCGAACTCCTGACCTCAGATGTCCATCTGCCTCAGCCTCCCAAAGTACTGGAATTACAGGCATGAGCCACTGTGCCTGGCCAACAGATACATTTTTGATATGTTTAATTTATAAAGACACCTCACAGATTTGGAGTTGCTGGGAAATTCAGGGATCCAGTATGCAGTTTGACCCAGCAAGTTTTTATTGGTACTTAATGATTATGTCTCAATTGACCAGGTTGAGCGCTGTGCGAAGAATTTGTGTGTGGACATTTGGAGAGGACAAGTTTGGAGGCAAAGACTT
Source organism: Colobus angolensis palliatus (assembly GCF_000951035.1). Taxonomy (NCBI): domain Eukaryota; kingdom Metazoa; phylum Chordata; class Mammalia; order Primates; family Cercopithecidae; genus Colobus; species Colobus angolensis. The sequence goes on along the minus strand of NW_012114866.1, from coordinate 475,879 downwards.
TAGCATGGTATTTAAAGAATTTGCAATCTTGTTTGCAAGTTGGGGCATATACTTAAGAAACAGAAGACAATGCAGATAAATTGATATATTTATTATCATGATATGTTCAATATGAAAGATCACAAAATACAACATACATTCATCCCTACTTAACATACCTTAGTTTTAGAGCTACCATTTGTAGAAGAGTCCATTTCAATTTAGGTAACTTCCTTTAGTCCTTTTATTACTGGGCACTCTTAATTACATATAGCTTGAAATATGTCCAGTTTAATCAGTGAACTGAAAATGTCATGTGATGTAAGTACATATTTAATTTTTTTTCATTATAGGTCAATAAACTCCTTTTATTGACTAATGAATCAGTCTCTTCTTAATGATAAAAATGTTGTTATGTTTTACAGTCAGTGATATAATTCCATACTAAATTTCCTAATGTGATTGGAGCTTTTCATATGAACTGTTGTTCTCAATCATAGTAGTTAACAATATAACTTTAAAAAATATTATTAAGCCAGGCGTGGTGGCGTGTTCACCTAATCTCAGCTACTTGGGAGGCTGAGATGGGATAATAGCTTGAGTCAGGAGTTGCAGACCAGCTTGAACAACATAGCAAGATTCCACTTTAAAAGAAAAGAAAAAAAAAGAAAAACAAACAAAAAACCCCTAAAATATATTATACTTAAAATGGAATACCATTACACATCATAGAGACTCAGGTTGTTAAATAAGGGGTGGCATATCTATACTGTTAAATACCAAGGGGTCTTTAAAATATGTTCAGAAAAATTATTTAAAGATATAAAATATTGACAATGTTAAAAAGTATATATATGCTTAAACCTCTGTTTTGATATATCAAATTTGGGAATTGTCTAGGTACAATGCGGAAAAGAGCAAACATATACTATATTTTAATTTATTTTTTTAAGGTGAAGTCTTGCTAATGTTGTCGTTTTTTCTTCTTTTTTCCTTCCTCCGCACTTTCCAGTTTTGACTGTATCATTCATTATTTTATTTCATTATTTATTTTTGTATTATGAGCATTCATAATGTTACCAAAGCCTTTTAGAGAATATAAAATGAATCACGTAAAAGTTTCATTTGGGAAATTTTCGGATAGTGTTAGATACCTAGTTTCTTAATTTTTTAAAATTACATCATTAGTTCTTTTTTATTTTTATCTAAGTTATGTATGTATGTAATCCCACAATGTACATATATATATATATACTCATATATGTACACAATTCTCCTGAGTGCCTTGCTTTTTCTCTGTTTTCCTCTTTCCAGAGGCAATCATTATTCAACTATAAGTTCATTATTTTGATATTTACATCTATTTCTGTAAACTACATGCTTATATGCTTTTATTTCAGATGCAGGCATATCTATTGACATTGTGACAAGTCAACTCCCTGTTCATCCTTTGGTTGGGTTCATCCCAACCATCATGTTCTCTTACTATCTTCCATCTCCCAGTATAATTTAATTGGTATGAATAAAAATTCACAGCTGAGCTATGTGGTAAACTGTGATTCCTTTTATACCCCTACACAAAACAGACAAGTTCTCCATCTTATAGGCAACAAATATGAGTAGTTATTTTTTTTGAGACGGGGTCTTGCTCTGTCTCCCAGGCTGGAGTGCAGTGGTGCGATCTTGGTTCACTGTAAGCTCCGCCTCC
>NW_012114866.1:443696-473762 GCF_000951035.1 Colobus angolensis palliatus | reverse complement strand
TTTTTTGTATTTTTAGTAGAGACGGGGTTTCACCCTGTTAGCCAGGTTGGTCTCAATCTCCTGACCTCGTGATCCGCCCACCTCGGTCTCCCCAGAAATATTTTTAATGTATACAGAGACATTGTTTCACCTTTGATTATGCAGAAATAACATACCATAAAGATTGAACTGTGTATTGACTTTATGTCACAAAATGTAAACAGAAATCGTAAACTAATATTGTTTTAGTTATACTCAGAATATATAATTTGAGGCTACTAGCGCCTTTTGAAAAGTAAAAAATACTCTAAGACTGAAATATAATCTTTAATAAAGTCAGCCAAAAAGTCATTTCCTTGACATTAAAAAACTTTTCTTGATAGAATAGCTCATAAACTTGCTTTAAAATTCAGTGTGGCATAGTGGTGCTGCAAAATTGATTACCATAAAGGCAAATCAAGTGAGACAAGTTTGAATATTCCCTTGCCTGAAAGACATGCTTATATAACGACTTTGATCCTTTATTGATTTTTATTGCACCTCAGCATAATTTTTCTTTAAATCTTACCTAGTGATTCAGATGAGTTGATATGTGAATCACAGAAAAAAAACATGGGAAATTCAGAAGATGTGGGGATTTGGCAAGTAGTAGTTGATATGGTTTCATTTTAGCTTCTATCAGTCGCAGAAAAGGGAAATAACTACTGCTCCAGTTAGTACAATGTAAAATCTGCCCAGATCCATTCCTCATCTCCAAATCCCTCCCATTTGTATTACTGCACTGGGCAAGACCTATACAGTATAATGTTGAAAAGAAGTTTTGATACCAGATATCCTTAACTTTCTTCCGGTCTTGAAGGAAATACCTTTAATTCTTTTTCACTGTTAATTATGATATTTACTGTTTTATTTTTCTGGTTATCTTAAATGTACATCCTTTCCACGTATACTAAAATTTTTTGCTATATAGATTTATGTTAAACACATTTTTCTTTGAGATCAGCATGCAATTTTTCTTTCTGGATCTGAAGATGACATTCAGTGATTTTTTTTTTTTTTTTTTTTTTGAGACGGAGTCTCGCTCTGTTGCCGGGGCTGGAGTGCAGTGGCCGGATCTCAGCTCACTGCAAGCTCCGCCTCCCGGGTTCCCGCCATTCTCCTGCCTCAGCCTCCGGAGTAGCTGGGACTACAGGCGCCCGCCACCTCGCCCGGCTAGATTTTTTGTATTTTTTAGTAGAGACGGGGTTTCACCGTGTTAGCCAGGATGGTCTCGATCTCCTGACCTCGTGATCCGCCCGTCTTGGCCTCCCAAAGTGCTGGGATTACAGGCTTGAGCCACCGCGCCCGGCCCATTCAGTGATATTCTAATGTTAGAATAATCTTACATTTTTTGAACTTGTAATATTAGCATTAGAGTTTTAAATTCATATATTGATATATATTCTGTTTATACCCATAGCATGTTTAGTCTGTGTGTTTGCAATCTATTTGTTGGGGTATAATTTCAATATTATACTTGCCTTCTAAAATGAGTTGGGTTTTTAATATTTTCTGAAATAGGTTTTGTTGTAATTAAATTATCTTTTCCTTTAACCTTTCCAACTCAAGGAAAACCAGTTGGCCTTGACTCTATTTGTGGAAAATTTTAAACTACTGGTTTAATTTCTTTATTGGTTGTTATACGACTATTTTATGTCATATAACAATTTTTATTGTTTGATATATGACTTTATTGTTATATGGCTAGACAACTATACTTTTTTTTTTTTTTGACTGAATCTCACTCTATCACCCAGGCTGGAGTGTAATGGCATGGTCTCGGCTCACTGCAATCTCTACCTCCCCGGTTCAAGCGATTCTCCCGCCTCAGCCTCCCGAGTAGCTGGGACTACAGGCACGTGCCACCACACCCGGCAAATTTTTATATTTTTAGTCGAGACGTGATTTCACTATGTTGGCCAGGCTGGTCTTGAACTCCTGACCTCATAATCCACCCGCCTCGGCCTCCCAAAGTGCTGGGATTGTTACAGGCGTGAGCCACCGTGTGTGGCCGATTTTCTAAAAAATGTATTCTTATGTCAGTTTTTGTAAGTTTTATTTAAAATGCATTTTCCATTTCATGTAAGCTTTCAAATGTATAGTATAGTTGTTCCTAGTATTTTCTTATCTTTTTTAATCTGTTCAGCATCTGTAGATGTGCCTCTTTTTGATAATTGATATTATTTATTTGTGCTTTTGCTATATTATTTTCTTATTGCTCCTGAGAGGGATATGTCGAATTTACTAGTGTATCCAAAGAATAAAATTTGGCTTTGGCAATCTTTTCTCGTCTATCTTTGCTTTATATTTTATTAATTCTGTTCTTGTTTTATAATTACTTCTTTTATCTTCTTTGTGTTTACTTTGCTGTTCTTTGTAAAATCCTCAATAGAATGCTTAATTTACTGATGTTGAGTCTTTCTTCATTTCTAATATGAGTATGTAGAGCCATAAATTTTCCCTTTAACTTCCCTTTCCACTTCAACTACATCTCACAAATTTGGATTAGGAGTAGTTTAGTTAGGATTAGCATCTAAATATTTTTTAATTTCTGTACTTTCTTCTTTGATCCTGGAACTATTTACAAGTCTTTTTTTAAATTCTGAATGTAAACATTGTTCCTGTTGTTTGTTTGATCTGATCTCTAAATTGAATATATTGAGATCAAATAATGTGGTTTGTAGGACACTAATCCTTTGACAATTGTTGAGGTTTCCTTTGGAGCCTAATATGTGCTCAATTTTTATAAATGTTCTGTGTTTCTTTGGGAAAAACATGTAATTTGATGGTTGTTTGGGGTAATATTTTATATTTGTACATTAGTTTGAGTTTGTTTATTATTTGGCTGAAATCTCCATTATCCTTAACGTGCTCTCATTTTGTCTGCTTCCTTTATTAATTAGAAATAAATGTTAAATTATCTCACCTCACTATAGTGGTGTCTATGTTATATTATATATATAACATAATTTCATAAATTTATGTTATCTATAATTTGGGGACCTATTGTCATATGTAAACAAAATTAGAACTGTTGATAAAATGACAGACTTACACTTATGTAGTAGCCTTCCTTATCTCTTCGTAACGTTATTTGACTTTGCCCTAAAATTTTTTTTTAAAGCTAATATTTGTTTGGTATTTCTTTTTCAGTTTTGTTACTTTCAAACTTGCTTAGGTTTATTTCACTCCTTGTCAACTGGTACACAGCTGATTTTATTTAGTCTGACATGCTATGCTTTTTAATTATTCTTTTTTCCATATTCATTTATTATAATTCTGATATACAATATTTAGGTCACTTTTACCTTCCTCTAGTATGAATTTTACTCTTCCTTTTTTCCCCTAAAGCTTTGGTGTCATAATTCAATCAATATTTCTACAGTATATAAACCTTAGAACACTTTCACTTTTGTTATATATTACTAATTTATATGCATAATTTTAATTCAATCTTGTTTCATAAACTTGAAAAATATGTTTGTTATTATGATAGTAATACATTATTATTATCATATACAGTCCTCGTTTAATTTTTACCACACATTTGCAATATCTTGCCTTTCTGATTCTCTTGCATCATTTTAGAGATTCTTTTAGAGGCTTCATTTGTTGTATGGTATTGTTTTGTTTATTGAACGATATTGTTTACAAATGTTCTTTGTTTTAAGTGAACACCTGTCAACCCAAAACTGTTAAAATTTGGTGGAAAAATGTGTTTTTCATATTCATTCTCAAAGGAAGAATGATTTTGTAGGACACAAATTTGCAGTTTGACAGTAATTGTTGCTCAAAACCATGGAGACAATATTCTACTGAATTATGGATTCCATTGCTACTGGTTTTTTTGTTTTTTTTTTTTTTTGAGACGGAATCTCTCTCTGTCGCCCAGGCTGGAATGAAGTGGTGTAATCCTGGCTAACTGCAACCTCTGCCTTCCAGTTTCAAGTGATTCTCCTGCCTCAGCTTCCCAAGTAGCTGGGACTACAGGTGTGTGCCACCACACCTGGCTAGTTTTTGTATTTTTAGTAGAGATGGGGTTTTACCATGTTGGCCAGGCTGGTCTTGAACTCCGGACCTCAGGTCATCCACTGGCCTCAGCCTCCCAAAGTGCTGGGATTATAGGTGTGAGCCACTGTGCCCAGCCTCCATTGCCACTGTTGAGAAGTCAACTGCCAGTCTAAATTTTGTTCTGCTTGGGTAATCATGTATAATCTCTCTTTTGCAATTTTTATCATTAAGTACTATATTAAGTTTTGTAATTTTATTGTAATGGGCTGGGTAAAGGTTATTTTTATTCATCTTGGTCAAGATTTACTGGATCTCCTGAATGTGAAATTATGGAGGTCATGATTTTTGGTAGTTCTGGAATGTTTTTAGTCGTTCAAATTTAGGCTTTCTAAATTCTTTCTCTTCTCTTCCTTTGTAATTCCATATGTATCCCACACCTTCTCATTTTGTTTCTTAGGTCTTTAATATTTCTTTCATATTTCTCTTTTCTATGATTCTGTGCTGCATTCTGAATTATTTCTTTATATTTACTTCCTAAAACAATTCTCTATAGCTTTGTCTAAATATTTTTTATCCATACATTGTTTTACATTTTTCATTTAGTTTTGTTTATTTATTTCAGTGTTCACAATTTGCATTTGGTGCTGTACCTCTGTATTCTTTTTTTTTTTTTTTTTTTGAGAGATGGAGTCTCGCTCAGTTGCCCAGGCCGGAATGCAGTGGCACAATCTTGGCTCACTGAAACCTCCACAGCCCAGCTTCAAGCAATTCTCTTGCTCAGCTTCCTGAGTAGCTGGGACCACAGGCACATACCACCACACCTGGCTAATTTTTGCATTTTTGGAGAGGAGGTTTTGGTAGAGAGGAGGTTTTGCTCTGGAACTCCTGACCTCAAGCGATCTACCTGCCTCGGCCTCCAAAAAGTGTTGGCATTACAAGCATGAGCTACCGCACCTGGCCTTAACTTTTCCTTCTTTTTTTTTTTTTGAGACGGAGTTTTGCTCTTGTTGCCCAGGCTGGACTGCAGTGGCGCGATCTTGGCTCACGGCAACCTCCGCCTCCCAGGTTCAAGTGATTCTCCTGCCTCAGCCACCCAAGTATCTGGGACTAGAGGAGCACCATGTCCCGCTAATTTTGCAATTTTAGTAGAGACAGGGTTTCCCCAGGTTGGCCAGGCTGGTCTTGAACTCCCGACCTCAGGCGATTCACCTGCCTTGGCCTCCCAAAGTGCTGGTATTACAAGGCATGAGCCACCGTGCCCAGCCTGGCTTTAATTTTTATTTAAATTTTAGTTCAATATCATGTGTATGATACATACCATAAATACAGTCTTTGCAGCTGTAATTTTTCTCTGTTCTTTCTGTTGGCTCTTTTCCATAGTACTTTGGAGGTGTTTGGTGATTTTGTGGCTCTGAGTTCTTCTCCCTTAGAATTTGGAAATTATTTAAAGCTAAGTTGAAGACTGATTCCTCCTGATCATTTTTCTTAGGCCCCAGGGAGCACTGCAATCCTGACACTGCTTTAGAATAAATATTTTAGCTTGAAGCATATTGTATAAGTAGTGAATGAAAAATTTGCAGGGCTATGAATTATCTGGAACCCTTTTTTCCTGCTTTACCCTAAGCCATTACTTTCCATGGAGCAAGTTTATTTTGAATTTATCCTTAACTCTGAAGGATATTATTATTATTATTATTATTATTATTATTATTATTATTAGTCACCCAGGTTGGAGTGCAGTGGCGGCAATCTCCACTCACTGCAAACTTGCCTCTCAGGTTCAAGTGATTCTCCTGTCTCAGCCTCCTGAGTAGGTGGGATTACAGGCACATGCCACCACGCCCAGCTAATTTTGTAGTTTTAGTAGTGATCGGGTTTCACCATGTTGGTCAGGCTGGTCTCAAACTCCTGACCTTGTGATCTGCCCACCTTGGGCTCCCAGTCTCCCAAAGTGCTGGGATTACAGGCGTGAGCCACCGCGCCTGGCCAGGGTATTGTTGTACTTAGACCAGCTTTATGCACAGTCTTCTGCTAGATTCCATTATGTGAACCAGTTTTAAACTAACTCCTGAATCCTTTTCATGGGGCCATAGGCTTTGATAGATCCACCTAAGGCAAAGCCAACTTCCATGCTGCCTCTGAGGATTCTTGCTTTCATTTTGTTTTTTTGTTTCTGAATATTCCTTACTATTTTTTCCAATTTAATTATAAACTTAAAAAGACATATATTTGCTTCAGTGTTTTTCATTCTTTTCAGTGCATATGCTGTTCAGAGAATCTAGATATGGCCAGTTGTGGATTCCCCAATCATGTACTTTTTTTAAGTAAATTTAATATTTAATTTGTTCCTAGGTAATTATCTAAGCACTATCATAATGATTGAGATTACCAAACAAAGTTACTTTTTATTTGGGGATTAAAATTTTTCTCCAAAATCAAAAGTTAGTCCTTACAAGTTCTTTCAAGAAATTCATGAGGTAAATTTACTTCTAACCTTCTGTGAAGCAACTACATATTTAGGCTTTTATTTACACTAGCTTGGTATGTATGCCACTTACAAAAAATCAATTTCTAATTCTTCCTTCTATCAGTATACAGGTTACAGTACACAATATTCCTTTCGGAAGAGTATCTTTTCACCTCTTCTGAGCTTTTCTTTCTATAGTACTTACTTATTTTATGATTGTTGTTTTTTGTTTGGTTGATTTTTAGTTTTTGGTGGGGGTTTTTAGCTTTGTTTCCTTGAATATATCTTCCCATTTTGAGGACAAAATCTGTGATTTATTCTTCTCATGAATTCCTCACAACTTCTAGCACAGTGCTGGGTATCTGATATTATCATCAAAATCCAGAAGGATTCATTCACCCTCTACTGACATAAAAGATAATATGCATTTGTTTATGTTTGATTATAGTAATCAAACTTTAACTGATTTACTTTTGATTATAATATTTTGTTTCTCTAGATTTTCAACACATCATTATTTGAACCACCTCCTGCAGGATATGAAAATGTTTCGGATATTGTACCACCTTTCAGTGCTTTCTCTCCTCAAGGAATGCCAGAGGTAAAAACACAGTGCAACAAAATAAAAATGACAAAAAGAAGCCTTCCTTCACTTCATACGTTCAGCCAATAATTAAAGGGTCATAAAGGGACTTTTGATGTAATCCAATTAATTTTTTCCACATTTAAGTAATGAGAATGTCTTAGTAAGAAGGAGGAATATTGATTATATTTTATTCATAGTATTTTTAAAGATACAATTTACTGCAATGAGATGCACAAATCCCAAATGCACATTTATTGATTTTTGACAAATGCCTACATCTGGATGATCCGCACCCCATCAATGTACAGAATATTACTTTTACTTCAGAAAATTCCCTTGTGCTTCTTCTTAATCAGCTCTACACACCGCAGAGGATATCTTTCTTTGACATTTTTGCCACCATAAGTTAGTTTTGCCCATTCTGATTTTTCATTTTTTTGTTCAGTCTGTGTTTTCCTTTCTTGAAAAGAGATTCTTAATTTTGATATTGTCAAATTATTTTCCTTATGTTTTTGACTTTGGGCTTTCTTTATTAATATTCACCTTCTTTATTATTTACAGTGATATAACTGCATCACTTATGTATACCAGAAATTAACAATATTTTTTTATTTAAAAATAGTATTAATATTACCAGATTGAAGCGAAACAGAAATAACCAAATAGTATATGATAGCAGAAAGTATAATGAATCAATTTAATTTAAAATAGCTAAAAAATATAAATTATACTTTAAAAACCTTAAATGAATGTGATCTCTTGAAGAAATTGAAGTGTGAAGTGTGAAATTGAAGAACACTAAAATGTATTGAGCAGTGAAAAGATTATGTATAAAAAAACAGGTTGACCAGGTGCTGAGGCAGGCGGATCACCTGAGGTCAGGAGTTTGAGATCAGCCTAGCCAACATGGTGAAACCCCATCTCTATGAAAAATACAAAAAAAAAAAAAAAAAAAAATTAGCCAGATGCGGTGGCACATACCTGTAGTCCCAGCTACTCGGGAGGCTGAGACAGGAGAATGGCGTGAACCCGGGAGGCGGAGCTTGCAGTGAGCCCAGATCGCGCCACTGGATTCCAGCCTGGGCGACAGAGGGAGACTCCATCTCAGAAAAACAAAACAAAACAAAGAACAGTTAAACCGTTTGTTTCTGGATGAGAAAACATCATGTTATAAGGAGAAGATTACACCTAAATTAGTTTGTAGGTTTACTACATACCCAATTAAAATCTTTCAAATAATTTTTGGACTTTGACATTACTATTAATCATAAGAAAGTGTTATAAAGATCATTGTGTCTTATTTCCTTCAAATAGACTTAAAATCTTCCAGATCAATGGCTAAATAGAAAGAGCACACATGTTGTATGGGTTTGCTGTTTATGTTCAAATATCAGATGAGTTTGCTGATCGGTGTTCCTCACTGGATCATCTGTAACCCAGCTAGTGGAGTGTTAATTCTTTCAAAACTATGTGTGTCCATATGTATGTTTAAAACATTTCACCGGCCGGGCGCGGTGGCTCACACCTGCAATCCCAGCGCTCTGGAGGCTGAGGCGGGCGGATCATGAGGTCAGTAGATTGAGATCATTCTGGCTAACACGGTGAAACCCTGTCTCTACTAAAAATACAAAAAAGTTAGCCAGGCGAGGTGGCGGGCGACTGTAGTCCCAGCTACTCGGGAGGCTGAGGCAGGAGAATGGCGTGAACTCGGGAGGTGGAGCTTGCAGTGGGCCGAGATCGCAACTCCCGACCTCAGGTGATCCGCCTGCCTCCGCATCAGGCCCACCTGCTTTTTCAAACATAATCTTTTCACTGCTCAATACATTTCAGTGTTCTTCAGTTTCACACTTCACACTGCAACTTTTTCAATAGATAACATTCATTTAAGATTTTTAAAGTACTTTTCATATTTTTTAGCAATTTTAAATTATTATTTAAATTTATGCACTTCAGCCGGGGCGAGAGAGCTAGACTTCGTCTCAAAAAAAAATAAATAAATAAAAAATAAAAAAAAATACACGATTCCACGATCAGTAATCTTTGAATTTACGTCTGAATCCTGTGGAATAGGAAATATGGGACTCTGCTTTATGATGTTTAAAATTAGCAATTTGCAGTGTTGATAAAATATAGGCTATTCTAGTGGTTCTCAAGCTTTAGTGTCTGTCACAATAATCTGGATGGCTTGTAAAACACAGATTCTGGTTTCCACTTCCTAAGTTTAATGGGGTGGAGCCTTAGAGTTTGTGCTTGTAACAAGTGTGATATTGTTTCTGAGGGTTCAAGGACCATCTTTGAGAATCACTGGTTTTGCCTCCCAATTCTATCTCTATAAATAAGAGTTAGGGAGATGGAAGCTTAAGGAAACAAAGAAAATTCCAGGCTAAGAGGTGCAAGATTCTATTTATTCACAGTCGTAGAACAATGGATAGTACAGTGTAAATTGTACAAGAAGGTCTTTGTCTAAAAACAAAGCTCTTTTCTAACTCACAGTGACAACTTGCATTTGAGAAGTGCTGAGAGGGAATATCTGTCACACTTGTTTTCATTTTCAAAGTTTACCCTCATTTTTAAGCTAATATCTTTTTCAGTTTTCTCTCCCTCACAATTTGTTTTGTGAGAATTGCTGATATATCAAAGGACAGCCATATTTAGAGACATTTAAAGGTATAGTCTCCTCAAAGTTACATTAAGGGTAAATTTCATGTAGGATACTTACACTAAAAAAATTATTTTGCTGAAATCAAATTGGTTAATGACTTTGTAGCCACAGTTAAAATAGAATAAAAGTGTGTTCCAGAGAGGGCTAACAATGATAAATCAGAAATATAGTGTTATGATTAATAGTGCATTAATATTACATTGGTCTTAGGAAGAAATACAAGAGCTAAATGTAATCCTTTTACAGAGGCAAAGATTCAAATGTCAGTTTCCCAATTAGATTCACATTTTATTTAATATTACACCCACTTAAGCTCCAGTTCACCATTTGTATACTCTATTTAAATGCTTTTTTTATACTACTTATCACCTTTTAATATAATGTATGCTTTGCTTAGTTATTAAATTTAATGCTCATTATCATATTATCCCATCCAGTTACAGGAAATCCCCAACTTAAGATGGCTACTTAAAATTTTTTGACTTTATGATGGTGCAATAGCCATACTCATTCAATCCACTTCTCAACTTACCATGAGGTTGTGTCTGGATAAATCCATTATAAATTGAAAATATCCTAAGTCAAAAACACACTTTAGACGCATAATTATTTTCAACTTAGGTGAGTTTAATAAGACTTAATCCCATTGTGACTGAAAGAGGACCTGCTGTGTAAGTTCCTTCAAGGGCAGAGATTTGTTGCATTACATAGGGCACTACCCAACACATAATAAATCTTCCCCAATTTGTCAAATGAATCCTAGAATCAGCTTGGAGATGATTCTATTTTAATATCTCATATATATTTGTTGTGTACATGCTATGAAAAATGTGGTCAAAAAGGGAAACAATAGCCAAAATAAAATGATGGGATTTTGGAAATCATCTGGGACAGGGTTTTCAAACTGGGCTGTGTAAAGACTTTCGAAAGGCAAGCATGACAAGGTTTTAAAGAGATCAGTTTCCAGATCATCAATTACCCTGTGTACTTTTTCATGGTATTGAAAGCTAGCCTGTCATGTGATCCTGCTCCCTATTTACAAGCATTTTCATCTTATTTTACAAATGAAAAACATCTCCCACCCATTCTAAGTCAATATGAAGCATTTCTCTGTGTTTTAAAAATCTATGGGGCTCCAAAAAAAGAGACAATTAGAAATATTGTTTTCAATGTTAAGATAATGAATGATTCTAATAGCTGGGTAACAAATTCTTAGCAATTCAAATAGCTTACAATTGAGCAAAATTAAAGGTAAACCCAATTGAGTTTTCAGCTAATATCATTAAAATACACTTGTATGAAAGATCAATTTGTGATTTTCAGATTATAACTTGAAAGAAGTTTAAATAAGTTAGTGACAATTCCATAACACATCTTTGATTCCTATCCAAGTTTTCTCAGAACTTACTATAAAAACAAGAAATATAAATTGAACTGTTGTTGCTGGCCATCTCATTCTAGCAATAATTTGTTCACCTACTGAACAAATGTGTTAAGATAATGCTTCACTGTCCCACTCATTGCATTAAGATATATTTCTAATCAAATATTATGGTTAAGCATTATTTATAAGAATTGCAATGATGCTGTTAGATTTAATTTGATACTACTAGTAATTACAATTATAACTATCTTTTTTTTGAGACCAAGTCTTACTCCATTGCCTAGGCTGGAGTGCAGTGGTATGATCTCAGCTAACTGCAACCTCCACCTCCCATGTTCAAGCAATTCTCGGGACTCAGCCCCCGAGTAGCTGGGATTACAGGCACTTGCCACCACGCCCAGCTGATTTTTATGTTTTTAGTAGAGATGGGTTTTCACTATGTTGGCCAGGCTGGTCTTGAACTCCCAACCTCAAGTGATCTGCCCGCCCCAGTCTCCTAAAGTGCTAGAATTACAGACACGAGCCACCATGCCTGGCCTATAATTATAACTTACTCCTGAAGCTGTTTCTTAACACAATCTGTCACAAAAATAAATATTTTTTTAAAAAAATTGACATAGATATACTGATTCAAGGAAATTTGACAGTGATTAATAAAAGACTTTCAAGCATACTCATATTTAAGGTAATAGATTCTGGAATTACATCTAGAATGCTAGTTGATAATTATGGAGTGTTCTCTTGGGATCAACATCTGTGAGAAGGAAAGTGGATTAGGCAGAGGGAGAAGTCACCCTGCAATGCCAGCTCAAGGATAGCCTTGGCTAAGCCTGTAAGGAGGTCTGGAATAGTTTCTCAGAATTATCCTATGTTAGACTGAGATGTCCAGGTCTCCATACCCTCACATCAATCAGTCACTGAATGTGTGGCATTCTAGGAAGGGACATGACCTTGAGCAAGGGGGCTGTCTATAGCTGAGGCAATCCTTGAAGGGGCTGACAGATGAAGGTTGTCTGCAGAGAGCCTTCCCTGCAGCTGGAGCAAAAAGTCCCTCATTGACCATGAACCTGGACAACTCATCCTAGTGCCCAGTACAAATATATTTTACTTTATAGTAAAATTCTGTGGAGGAAGGTGGACAATATACAAGTTCAAGAAAACAAAAGAGATGACAAAATTTTGACCGTAAAGAAGAGCATGTTCATGTATTTTTTAAAATTGATGATGTTGAATAGCAAATAAATATAGTTTTTAAATTCCTTTGGATTGATATAAAAGTTATATACAATTTCATCTAAAAATGTTAATATTTATAGTAAGCTAGATATTGCATGCTTTGCAGCTACTTAATGGTATGATAAAACATTTAAAATTTTAGATGAAGGGGTACATTGCCAACATTAATTTAGGGAACAGGTGAGCAAAAAAAGCTTGGAAGGTCACTAATTTAATCTAGCAGGTCATTTAGCAAATGAGAATATTGAGACTCAAATATGATATAAGATTTGCACATCATCACATTAATGATTAAAATTAGACCTATAAACCAGTGATGTTACCTGTCTATTTTTCTTTACTTGGCAGTTGTTAAGAAGCATTAAACTGCTCCCTGTGAACACATTCTGAAGAAAGGAAAGATCTCATTAGGGGCTTCTTAGCCTAGGGTATCTAGACCCCTTCATGTTGCGTGCTGCAATGTGTTTATGTATAATACTTTTCTGTGGGAGAGTGCTTCTGTAGCTTCAGCTTCATAGCCACTAAATGTGGGACAAATACAAACAGATATTACTTAATTCATATGCTCTAGCCCATCTAATTCCATTCTCAATTTAAGTTCATTTTTCCCTTGAATCTCTTCTTCGGAGCTCATGCATTTCTGACCCTCTTGTGTGCTCTAACCTCTTCCCTCTTTCAAAAATGTCCAACAGTCCCCATGCAGAAAAACCTCCTTGTTTTACATCTGACTTACATGAAGTCATTCCTGATTTCAACAGGGCGATCTAGTGTATGTTAACTATGCACGAACTGAAGACTTCTTCAAATTGGAACGGGACATGAAAATCAATTGCTCTGGGAAAATTGTAATTGCCAGATATGGGAAAGTTTTCAGAGGAAATAAGGTAAAAAATCATCTTTTTTTTCTCTCCCTCATAGTGGGTTTTACATGTGTAGAATCATTTTCTTAAAACTTTATGAATACCATGATTTTCTTGTATTCTGTGACTTGCCCATGTTACAGACAGGTGGGCATAAAGCTTACATTTACTAGGTTATATCCCAGGGTTAAAGTTGATCATTGGAATTTGGCCAGTGCAGATGGTTAGGGTGAACAGAACAAATTTTTCTGTGCTTACAGGTTATGCCTGTGGCCTACAAAGAAACATGCACTGGGTTTATTATTAAGTTTCAGTATTTCTGTTTTAAATATTTTCTACAAAAATATTTACTAAATTAAATTGTAATATGAATTGTTATAAATAATGAGCGAAAACAGTTTACACATAGCAAATTTAAATATTACTCTCATTTTATTTGTTAATAAATATATTTTTCTTTTTAGTGGGAAATTAAATTTTAAAAAATTCCCTTTCGACTATAGAACAAATAGGAATTTGGCCTGTGAGATCTACTTGCTTATTATACTTCTAAGCTAGAGGAAGGGAAAAGCAAATACTCACTACCACTAATAAGAACATTACCAAATCTGACGCTCTGAGGATTTCTGGAGCTTACAGTAGCAAAAAGAAAAGGGAAATTCTCTCTGAGGTATCCTTTGTTGTAGGCCTAATGACAAAAGTTTGAAGATAAAGTTCTACTACTCATTTAAGTGTAATATTGAAAACTGATGTTACCGAATCTGGAACAACCAGTTTAAAATAAGGAAAGAAAGACACTGTGTTTTCTAGGTTAAAAATGCCCAGCTGGCAGGGGCCAAAGGAGTCATTCTCTACTCAGACCCTGCTGACTACTTTGCTCCTGGGGTGAAGTCCTATCCAGATGGTTGGAATCTTCCTGGAGGTGGTGTCCAGCGTGGAAATATCTTAAATCTGAATGGTGCAGGAGACCCTCTCACACCAGGTTACCCAGCAAATGGTGAGTGATCAATCCTTGAATATAAAAGGAAACTTAACATTTGAAAGAGACTTTATTATAGAATTTCCTTTGGCACAATGGACTAAGCATGTCTTTTTTAATTCTCTTTGCATTTAAGAATGAAAGAATTTTGAACTCTAAAATGATTGGTTCAGGTCCCTTACCCCCTTATTTGGAAACTTGGGCCTAGTGGGTTTTCAAATTCAGACTTTTTCAGATATTTAAAAAACATCATGGTGTTACACATATACCATAACTTGCATAACAGTGACGTAGGGGCCTGGGACAGAATGTGAGGAAAAAGCATATAAATATTTTTGCTGCAGAGTGTATGAATACTTACACTAAGTAGTAAGTAGGGGGTGGGGAATAAGGAATATAAACAGGCTTATGTCTGCTCAAGTCGAATTTTCCTTTCAAATGAGTTCAGCTCAGATCAGGTTTTGCTGTTAAATAAATTCCCCCCAGATTTACAGATTTAACAGTGTTTTTGGATTTCGCAGTTGTGGGTAAGGGACAGGAGAGCAAAAGTTCCATAAACTTGTTAAATGGCCAATTTAGGATATAGGGCCCAGGAAAAGCATATTGCTTCATTGCTATAAGGTAACAGAGATAACTTTAAAAGAATGTTTCCTAAATGGCAGCATTTTAGTTGCATTAACAACCCTAAAGCTAGGGGATGTTATTATCTCTTATTTGACAGGGGAGGAAAGTGAGACTAGAAGTCAGCCCAAGATCACCCCTCCTCTAAATGAGCAGTTGGATTCAAATTCAGACAGTCTGGCTCACAGAGTCCACCTACTAGTCCTATGCTGAGAGGCTCCTCTGTAAAACATTAACAAAAGGAGCTAATTTATTTTGAATGTGCTCAACTATTTGATGATGTTTACAAAAATCTGTGATCATTAAGTTTGTGTGGTTTAAAGCTAACTAAATTTTTAAAACTTGTGTGAAATACTTTGCCAAGTTATCTGTGACATTTACGTCTTCATCTGGTTTTACTCTTAAATCATAGACTCCTGTAAAGGTTATATATATATATATATATATTTTTTTGGCTTTGTAAATCTTAGAACATAATATATATTTATATTATCAGAATCTTTTTTCTTTTTTAAAAAATGATACATGTTACCCTATAGCAAAATTACATAAATATGCCTGAACTTTATTTACTCCACCTTTTTATTTCCAAGTTTTAAAAAACACAGCTTAGCCTAAGCTGTATTAGTTATGCAAAGTCAAAATAATGAAAATAAAATGAGATTAACTGGAATGTTTCTGTTGATTTTCTTCAAATTTCAATGATGGTATTTTAGGGGGAAAATTATGTTATTTCTATGAGACTAATGTTTATTGAATTTTTTTTTGTGCCCTATACATTTTTATTTTCCTTCTAATTTTACTTTTTATTATGGCATAATTCTAACATATATGAAAGTAGAGACAGTTATCAACATGTTGTCAATCTTGTTTTATTTGTTTATCATTCCAATTTTTTGCTATTATTCTAGAGAATTTGAAAACAAATCCCACACAACATATCATTATGTCATTTTATGCATAAAAAGAATAAGGATTTGCAGTTACCTAAGTTTCTTATTAGATTGTTTTAAAAACATACAGAAAAAAATGGAAAAACAGCTCTAATTTTTCTTAAATCTGAAGAAATGACAGAATGTGTGTGCTTATTTTGAGGTAGAGTTTACATGCAATGAAATGCATAGATCTTAAGAGTTCAGTTCAATAAATATTGCAAATTGCATGTGTTTATGTCACTAAAAATAGGATATAAGGACATTTCCATCACTCTGGAGAGTTCTTTTGTACCCCTTTCTGGTCAATTTTCTCTGTGTCCCCTAGAAGCAATCACTTTCTAATATCTAGTGTCGTGTATTAGTTTGCCTGGGTTTGAACTTCAAGTAAATGGAATCAAACAGTAGATTTTTTTTTAAAGCTTTGTTTATTTCAGTGTAGTAATTTGAGATTTTCCATCACATTGTATGTATTAATTTTTTTCTTCCGATGATTGAGTAGCATTCCATTGTGGGATTATACTACGGATTGTTTATTCATTCTTCTGTTAGAAACCTGGACTTTGTCTAATATTTGGCTAATATAAATGTGACTGTTATGAACAATTTTGTACATGTCTTCTTGTGGGCATGTGCTCATCTTTCTAGAGTAAATACCCAGGAGTGGAATTGCTGTGCCGTAGTGTACATTTCTGCTTGACATTGCTTTTCGAAAGAGTTATCTTAAGTGATTGTATAATTTTAGACTAGACTCACACAAGCAATGTATGGGGATTTCAGTTGCTCCACATTCTCGCTAACATTTGAACTGTTAATCGGTTTTACTTTAACAATTCTAGCAAATGTGACATTAGAATGTATTTAATGTGATTTACAGAGAACCATTTGAATGAAACTGAGTTTTAACTGGAAGTATGGCAATTTTTTTTTCTCAGAATATGCTTATAGGCGTGGAATTGCAGAGGCTGTTGGTCTTCCAAGTATTCCTGTTCATCCGATTGGATACTATGATGCACAGAAGCTCCTAGAGTAAGTTTGTAAGAAACAATGGATGGCTGTTTGGGTAATTTTCATTATTGATAGTTTTCAAATGTTAGCCTTTTGTCTCCATTTTTTAGTACTTAAATTTTCCAACATGGGTGCTGCTTGTAATTTTATCACTATAAAATAGAGTAGTGGTTCTGTTCTGGAATTTAGTATATACATGAGTATCTAGTGTATGACAGCCATGAAAATGATCCTTTCAGATATGTAACTGCAGGGAGCCTAATTGATCAATTGCTCCAGACGCTGTGCTTTGAAACCCCACTCTATTTGTGTCAACACTATGCTTCCTGTAGTTCTTCTCAGGCAATGACTGAGTGTGGCAACGATACTACTACAGGCCTGTTTCTGGAAGGCACTGGACTCCTCTGATGCAAAAGTTTAACCCAGGGATTCCCTGATAGCCTGGCTCAAATAGATGCTGCACCCAACACTCCTCTTTCTTTTCCTCCTCCCTTTTTCCTTTATTCAATATTAGACCTACCTTGCAGTCTAAGGATTTTCTCAGGGTTTCCTAGCTCTCTCCTCATTTTCCACACATGCTTTTCCCTAGTAAATCTCTTACTCATGTGTTCCTCTGACTAAGTCTGAGAAGACCCAGAATTACACACTATGAGAGCCACTTCCATTTTGTTTATATCTCTAATCTTCTTCTCCTTCTGCTTTCATTATCGAAACTTTCTGCTTTCATTACCAAAACTTTCCCAGATTTGTTCCACTTAACCTGGCATTGGAACTGTTTCCTCTTTCCTGTGATTCTTTCTCCCATTGCCATGTCCTTTTTTTTTTTGAGACAGAGTCTCACTCTGTTGCCCAGGCTGGAGTGCAGTGGTGCGATCTTGGCTCACTGCAACCCCCACCTCCCGGGTTCAAGCAATTCTCCTGCCTCAGCCTCTTGAGTAGCTGGGATTACAGGTGCCCACCACTATGCCCAACTGATTTTTGTATTTTTAGTAGAGATGGGGTTTCACCATGCTGGTCAGGCTGGTCTTGAACTCCTGATCTCAGGTGATCTGCCTGCCTCAGCCTCCCAAAGTGCTGGGATTACAGGCGTGAGTCACCACGCCTTATTCTTTAGAGGTGAGAGAACACTGGCTTTTCTAAAAGTGAAATTGATAGATAACAAAGCGTCTGGCCAGTTAGTCCCTTTTCTTCTTTGAGTTCAAGCATTTCTTAATCATTTTACTCCAGTATGTATGAGGAAGCACAACAGTAAGTGCTAAAGCATAATTAGCACTCCATCCAGGATACCTGCTATTACTGTTACTGTTGGCACTATAATTATCATCCTAGAGTTACTCTAGAAGACAAATTAAAACCGCATAATCACACTGTGTTCGGTATATATGTAAAGAAAAATAGGAAAAAACATACATGGTGTCCCCTTTCTCTCCCACTCAAGTCAACATAAAGTTTTTACCATCACTCACATTTCATCAATGTCTGGCCTCCAGGTAATAGCCTTTTTTTTTTATTTTTGAGACAGAATTTTGCTCTTGTTGCCCAGGCTCGAGTGCAATGACATTATCTCGCCTCACCGCAGTCTCTGCCTCCGGGGTTCAAGTGATTCTCCTGCCTCAGCCTCCCGAGTGGCTGGGATTACAGGCATGTGCCACCACCACGCCCAGCAATTTATTTTTTATTTTTTTTTTATTAGAGACGGGGTTTCTCCATGTTGGTCAGGCTGATCTCGAACTCCCGACCTCAGGTGATCCGCCCTCCTCGGCCTTCCAAAGTGCTGGGATTACAAGCGTGAGCCACCGCGCCTGACCGCAGGTAGCCCTTTTCTATTGGCACAGCTGCCGGCATTCCCCTGCACTTTCAGCTTGCTAATCTATGTTTGCAGCTACATTTTTCAGGCTACTTTTTGTTGGAAAAAATAATAATAATTTCTTGGGCTGCTTTTTGTTAGAAGGGAAACTCTGCCAAGGACTCTGTTGCCCCCATTATCTGCTTAAGTAATTTCTTTCTACCTCCTGTGTCAATATTTTATGTATAATTAAGTGTATGTATATTCTTTACTTGACTTTTGCAACTTTTCTGTATATTTAATACTCTGCTGTTTTGACTATGTATTATGCTTTCTACCAATGTAAAATGCCTCTTCATGTTGCTTGATGCTTTATACATGGCATTTTATTGTAAATAGTTTAAATAAATTTTATAATACATTAATTTCATCAATTTTTTATTTAAGTTCTCAGCATTCTTGGGCCATTATATAACTTTATATCTCTCCTTGTTTTCTCACACATGTATTAATAAACTTTTATTTCATGATATATTCCATTTGTAAGACACTGTCTTTTCTATTTAATGCACAATGCTAAACTGCTACCCACTTGAGAGAACCTGAGAGTTGAGTAGCTTGGCACACTCCCAAGGTACATGTGCAAAGAGAGTAAATTTTCACAGTGAAATTCATAAGCAAACCATATGTTCTTTTAAACAATTTTTAAAAACTAAATTACACTTATATGGACTATTTCATTATGGCTTAGAAAGTGGATAAATAGAAATGCCTATTTTTAATTATGAAATTTTGAATGTAAAATGCACTTTTCCACGAAAGTTATGTTATTAACGGTGATTGTATTTATAAAATGGCTCACAGAGGCTGACACAGTAATGTCAGATGAATTACATTTGTAATTTTTCAATCAGGTAATTCCATTATACAATCAGAGCACAGCTGATATTGACCTAGTGAACCAGACCAAATTGTAAACATTTAAATAAATCTCACATCTAATTCCATGATATTATGCATCCTTTTTTTCTAATTACAAAGATAATACAGGTTCATGTTTTACTTTTTTTTTTTTTGAGACTGAGTGTCACTCTGTTGCCCAGGCTGGAGTGCAGTGGTGCGATCTCGGCTCACTGCAACCTCTGCCTCCCAGGTTCAAGCGATTCTCCTGCCTCAGCCTCCCAAGTAGCTGGGACTACAGGCAATCGCCACTATGCCCAGCTAAGTTTTGTATTTTTAGTACAGACGGGGTTCACCATGTTGGCCAGGATGGTCTCCATCTCTTGACCTCATGATCCACTTGCCTCGGCCTCCCAAAGTGCTGGGATTACAAGCATGAGCCACAGTGCCCAGCCCCATGTTTTAAATTTTTATATAACTGAGATAATACTCTCTCTATATATATATAGTTTTGAAATTTGCTTTTCTTCACTCAATAGTATATCATAAGCATTTTTCTATATTATTAATTATTCTGGTATAACATATAATATCTTTTAATCACTTCATTTACTATCATAGTCATTAATGTATTATTTGAGTACGTATCAATTGTTGAAGATCTGAGCATTTTAAAATGCTCTATCAACGTGTAAATAATCCCTCTCCTTTTTCCCTTTTTCACTAAGGAGTTTGGATATTAAACAGAATTTCATTTTAAAACGAGATATGAATTCTAATGAATTTTCCATGAGAAAGTGATCTTATTGATTGTTTTCTTATTGCACGTGTAGTAGATTCTAGGTTAAGTTGAGCTATGCACATTTCCTCAAACACATAGACAGGGAACAAGCACCTATGTACAGGCACAGAAGAAAACAGGACACAGCAGAGCGTGCTCCACTGCACTGCCTGGAGTGCACGAGGGTGCGTGACCACAGAGAAAGCCATAAAGGACAGATTGAAATTCTCCACTTTGGATTTCAGAACTAAACATCTCAGTATAATATCAGATAATGACATTTATTTTTCCAGGCCATTATTTAAGTGGAGCTCGGTTTAAGGTTTGGAATATTCATTTAACGGGAACAAAATGCCCATGGTAGGCCCAAAGAAGTCTATTTTTGCCTTACAGCTGAATTTTTATAAAAATGTAGTTACAATTAAAGTAGAGATTATTCAGTTTGAACAGTCTTTTAAGTTTGCCTGGAAACAACATTCATCTCTCAGTAGCTATTTAGTAAAAGTATATTGTTTTACATGCCCACATCAAGAATAAGTTAATCCATCATCTTAATACAGTAAAGGCAGATATGTTGAAGTGAAACTACAAGAACCCCACCATTTCATAAACATTACCATGTTTTCTTTTTCAGTCACCTGCTGAAAGATAACCAGGGACCATGACATATATCGAGTGGTCTGCCTGAATCTTTATTTCTGAATTTTAAAAAATAGCGTGAAGTTTTTAGGGGCTTCTGAAATGAAATCCTTTCAAAAGAAAGGATCCTCCTGTCTTCTTAGTAGATGTGTATGAAAGTACTTTGTAAAAAATAACTATATACCAGTGAGACAAATAACAATGGAAAATTTCAGAGAGTTAGACATCAAGCTCTTTCTTCAGCACATGCTCTGGAAAGCACTTTTAGATTTACTGGTAACACAGATCAAATTCTTATCAATAATTTGAATCTTAATTATACCATTTACTAGTTGCATGACTTTGGGCATGTTATCTAATCTCTAAGCCTCCTGTGCCCCATCTGTGAAATGGAGGAAGCAATTCCTCAGAATTGTGGTAAGGGTTAAATGACATATTATATTCAAAGCACTTTGCACTCATTAAAGATATTATGAGCAGCTTCTCAATAAAGTGAATCCATTAACATTTTAATGTGTTACTTCAGGGTTTTTTTTTTTTTTGGTTATTCTTTTTTTTTTGTGTCCAACAGAAAAATGGGTGGCTCAGCACCACCAGATAGCAGCTGGAGAGGAAGTCTCAGAGTGCCCTACAATGTTGGACCTGGCTTTACTGGAAACTTTTCTACACAGTTAAGAGATTATTTTAATTTTAACTCTTTTAAGGCGGAGCCTTAAAGAAAAAAATACTAGGCCGGGCGCGGTGGCTCACGCCTGTAATATGAGCACTTTGGGAGGCCGAGGTGGGAGGATCACGAGGTAAGGAGATTGAGACCATCCTGGCTAACAGGGTGAAACCCCGTCTCTACTAAAAATAGAAAAAAATAGCCGGGCATGGTGGCAGGCACCTGTAGTCCCAGCTACTCGGGAGGCTGAGGCAGGAGAATGGCTCTAACCCGGGAGGCGGAGCTTGCAGTGAGCTGAGATCACCCCACTGCACTCCAGCCTGGGCAACAGAGCCAGACTCCATCTCAAAAAAAAAAAAAAAAAGAAAAGAAAAAATACTATAGAGGATGACAGAAAAAGTAAAGTTTATGTAATACCAGCAGGAAACAAAACTGCAAATTAGAACCAGTGTAATTTTTGCCTGTGAACAATTAGACATCTTTAAACAAGATTGAAGATTTAAATGGGTGTTGTTGGAACTCAGAAAATGGATAACCCAAAGTATGGTGTTCTGGCATGCTGAGCACTTTGAACTAAAGGATAAAAGTCCTTAGATGCAGCTTCAGAATCAATAGTTCTGACCTCCTACTTCACCCTACAAGAGCTGAGTGGAAGTTTCTCTCTGAAGTTCCCTTATCTGAAGCTCCTGCAGAAGGAAGACAATGACTTTTCTTCCCCTCCCTGAAATTTTATTGACCAGGGAAGATTGAACTCATGTAATAGGAAGGAAGACTGAGGCATATCACTTTATCTACACAGGCCTTGTCACAAGCTGTTGACTGTTCTCTAGTTCCATTCAAGTTCCAAAGTTACAAACTATTGCCTGCTCTTCCGGTCCATTTAACTCTCTTGAAAACCATTTACCACCCCTCAAAACCACCTGCAGTCCTCCACTTCCCCCTCCCCTGTGAAGAGGGTGCCAGTTAAACTTCAGCTATTTGGCCTTTGTTTGAGTCTCACATTTTGTTTGTCTCCTGTATACACTGGTGTGTTAATAAGTTTGTATGCCTTTTCTCCTGTTAATCGATTTTCAGTTTATTTTACCAGATTTGAACCTTCAAAGGCAGAGGGGAAAATTCCCTTAACCCTTATAGTGTTAATCTGTTAACCAGTTTTTTTTTTTTTTTAAAGAATGTCTTTTATCTTTGCATTAGAAAAGTCAAGATGCACATCCACTCTACCAGTGAAGTGACAAGAATTTACAATGTGATAGGTACTCTCAGAGGAGCAGTGGAACCAGGTAAAGGAATCATTTGCTTAGCAAATATTGATCAAGTAACTGTTATGTGCTGGATACTGCCAACCTCTGGGAGTGCAAAGTGAATCAAAACAAACAAACAAACGAACAAAGAAAACCAGTGGAACTCACCTAAAAACAAAATAAATAAATATGAAATAATTTTGTATTGTGGTACAGGTGGTGAAGAAAAGTGTATGTTTGGTGCTAGGCTGGGCAGATGATCAAGGCGAATGATAAATTGTGCAGGCCTCAATTAAAGAATCAAGGGAAGCAGGGTAGGGAAAGATGCATTTTTTTCGGAGTTTTCTGAATTTTTTTTTACTATGTATTTTGCGTAGGGAAATATCTTCATGATAACTATAAACATCTATATAAAAATCACATTCTTAAAAAATTAAGATAATCTTGTATTAATGAATCCTTTGCATAGTTTTATTTTCCACAACTAAAGCCACTGATAAAATATATGGACATATGATTTCCTAGAAGTTCAGATGGTCTACTAATTAATACATTTTATACATAGTCTTAGTTCATGAAGCCTCAGTTTCTTATGAACTATTTGGTTATATATTTCTTACCAAAACAGATACTATTAAATGTATATTAAACATATTAATTGCATGTTTCTTACAAGCAGTGATTTATTTTAAATCAAGAATATTGATATCCTTGTTGTTTGCATATTCTAATGAGTACTAAGTAGTATATAAGTGGCTATTATTGAATAATACTGAGTACCTATTTTGTGCCAGCTCTGTGATAAGCACTGGAGATGGGAAGATAAAAGAAGACACAGACCCGAGACAAAGAGCTCACAGTTTGTGAAGGAAGCCATATACTTAAGGGTGATCAATGCTTTATTACTCCTGAGAGCTGGGTAGGCAGAGAAATTCCCTTTTCTATAGAAAATAAAAAAGGTTCATAGAGGGAGAAAATATTTGAGCTGTACCTTAAAAACTGAATAGAAAGAATAGGAATTGGAGAACTTCCTATGTGGCCACTATGTTCCCTTATTTTGAATATATTAGAAAGTGGTAACTTAGGTAAGAGAGGAGTAATAGAGAATTACAAAAAATGTGAATAAGGATAACATTACGCTTTCTTAATTACTTATATGTAGTACTTATAATTATAGTAATACATTGAAATATGTATTTGCTTTATCACATTTATGCTTTCTCAGATAGCAGAAAAACATATTAAAATCAGAAATAACATATTTTCACAAATCTTAGGGAACCTAGCCTTTTTTTTTTTTTTTGAGTCATGAGTGCTTTGTATTTAGATGCTGTTGAGTTGTTTGCAATTTTCTCTTTTATTGACCCAAAATGACAAATAGTCTTGTATTGATGCTTTCTAGACAGATACGTCATTCTGGGAGGTCACCGGGACTCATGGGTGTTTGGTGGTATTGACCCTCAGAGTGGAGCAGCTGTTGTTCATGAAATTGTGAGGAGCTTTGGAACGCTGAAAAAGGAAGGTAATACAAACCAACAGCAAAAAAGCCAACCTATCTGAGTCTCAGTTTAGTCTTCGGTAAAGGGAGTATGAAAATACTACTTCAGCCATTACATGTGTTTCGATAAAAATACCAATACCATTTTTAATATTGGTGGGTTATATTATTTATTTTATTTTATTTTATTTTTTATTTATTTATTTTTTGAGACGGAGTCTCGCTCTGTCGCCCAGTCTGGAGTGCAGTGGCTGAATCTCGGCTCACTGCAAGTTCCGCCTCCCGGGTTTACGCCATTCTCCTGCCTCAGCCTCCCGAGTAGCTGGGACTACACGCACCCGCCACCTCACCCAGTTAGTTTTTTTGTATTTTTTTAGTAGAGACAGGTTTCACCATGTTAGCCAGGATGGTCTCGATCTCCTGACCTCATGATCCGCCCATCTCGGCCTCCCAAAGTGCTGGGATTACAGGCTTGAGCCACCATGCCCGGCCAATTATATTATTTATTTTTGCATTTATTTATATAACATTTATATTATTGATATGTATGTATTAAGTGATAATCTGAAATAAAGGAATTATACTGTTAATAGTTGTTCTTTGCAACTAAGAAGATGCAGATGGGTTACATCACTAGAGAAAACACACTGAAATTAGATTATAAGCCAAAGCTTCCTACTTAGAGACTGTAAGCAGACGTTCTTCAGTCTCTTCTAACCCCAGACCTCAGGTTAAATGTATGGAGTAATTAAGGAGATAGATGTTCTGTTCAGAGAAATACTGGTCTTAGGTCTAATGGGATTCTGTCAAAAGTTTGGAATCTGTATTCTCATACCCTTAGCACTGGTGTGCTCTCACCAAAATTAGGTTTATACTCATAACATCATCACTTTAGCCATTTTAGAATCTTCATATGATAGCCAAAGTAAAATTTAGTTCAAATGTTTGCTCTTTAACATAATAATTACATATTGAGAGCAGGAAGTTTATTCTCTTTATTGACCCTGCAAACAAGGTGTCTGGGGGCTGTAAAATATAATCTATATATTTGTAGCTACAATAAAAACAATAATATATGTTGTTTGCATAGTATTTACTTTTTTTGAGAAACTGTTTTTATATGTCCTATATACTTTGAAGTCATAGCAACTATGGAGAAGACATATTTATTTATCTTCTCATGTAACAGATAAGTTAACCAAAGTTTAGAGAATTCAGTAGTTTCCCCAGGATTATGTAGCTAGCATGTGGCAGAATAAGAGAATCAGGGTTTAAACTCAAATTTCTGACTACCAGTCCACAAAACCATGATGTCTCTATTTAAAATAAAATGTAAAGGTGCTTAGTTCTTTTTTCTACACAGCTATCTTATATTTGAAAAAAAAACAAAACAATGGAGACCTAAATTTACATAATTCACGAAGTACGTAGTGTTTAATTTTATTACAAAAATGTTTCATGATTTTGCTAGGAAATCCCTGTGGTAACTATACAAAACATCACTGTGACAATTATAAAATATGCCAAAGAAATGGAATGCTGATGAATAATAATAGGAAATTTGAGTAATACTATTGACAAAAACAAAAGACTAGAGTCAACAGCTATAGTATATACATTCTTAAACACACATGAATATTTACTAAGATGCTGAGTACTCACAATTTTTGGGGCACCTACTCAGTGTTTTCTAAACATTATTACATTTAATCCTCCCACAATCAAGTGATGTCTTCATCTTTACTCTCTTGTTCCTGGTATACAGATGAAGAAATGGAAGTTTAGTAGGTTTGAATAACTTTCCCTCAGTCGTGTTGCTAGTGAGAGAACCAGGGTTTGAAACAAGATCTTGCCTTAACTCCAAGGTCAGTGTTTATAACCTCCAAGACACATCACCCCTCTATTGAATTATGTGGTTTTCAGCAACAGCAAACATTGCTGTTGCTAACTGAGCCCTTATTGATTAATTCTGGCAGAGAATGGAGTGAAATCATACGACCAGCTGATATTGAACAATTGTTTATTTGATGTCAGAACAATAGGAAAGAATTTTAAAGGATTTTCTTTCAGTTATATCTGCTTTCAGAAGACCAAACACATCTAGAAATTTCTTTCTTTGTTCTAGGCAGTTGCAGACCACCAATGACTTCCTATGCATAGCCAATTATTATAAACCTATTAGATTGTTTTATGATCTTGCAAGATCTTTACTGTCACATTTCCCCCCATTTCTATGTAATTGTACTATTTTGTATTGACAACTTTTTAAAATCTTACAAAAGAAAATTACGTAAGTAAAGATTTTTACCACAATTCGCCCTTCCCAAACAATCAATGACTTTTTTTTGTTTTGTTTTGTTTTGTTCTTTTCCATCCGGGCTTGGTAGTATCCTGGGTACATTATGAATTTTTTTCTAGCATTTATATATACACATACATTTTAGGGTGGAGACCCAGAAGAACAATTTTGTTTGCAAGCTGGGATGCAGAAGAATTTGGTCTTCTTGGTTCTACTGAATGGGCAGAGGTTAGTTGATAATTTGCTATAATACAAATTTTTATAAAATAAATTAGCCAGGACTTATTTGCCAAGCACGTAAAAATATGAAATGAATGTAATAAGAAAATATTCAAAGTTTTTTTTTCCCCAAAACCTGAAGCAACATATTCTTGTTCAAAAAT
This sequence comes from Colobus angolensis palliatus, assembly GCF_000951035.1. Classification (NCBI taxonomy): domain Eukaryota; kingdom Metazoa; phylum Chordata; class Mammalia; order Primates; family Cercopithecidae; genus Colobus; species Colobus angolensis. The sequence continues at coordinate 446,807 of NW_012114866.1, read as the reverse complement.
CAGCAGTAAAAATCTCTTGCTAAAGAACTAAGTTTTGTTTGAACTTTTAAGAGCCACTTAATGTCAATTGTCAAAATTATCTTTATTTCCTGGGAGTATGAGAGTAAATAAGCAGATATGCTAGAAACCAAACATCAAAACGAGTCAGTTTCTTAACCATACTGCAGTTTATTCTTCAAAATATTGTCTTAGCAAACATGAACGACCTAACAGACTTTTCCGTGAATATCTTCCCATAAACATGCCATTTAAATGGAGACTCTTCTCTGATTCGAAGGGAATGAAGCTATTTCAAATTTATGAAAAATATGAAGTTAAATTGTCTCTATTTCCTGACCACGAAGTCAAATTCTCCTGTATCATGTTTGATTTCTATCATGATTCTATTACACTTTCCAAAATATCTCCTAAAGCTAAATAAATTTTTTTCTTTTTTTGAGATGGAGTCTCACTCTTGCCCAGGCTGGAGTACAGTGACGTGATTTCTGCTCACTGCAACCTCGGCATCCCTGGTTCAAGCGATTCTCCTGCCCCAGCTTCCTGAGTAGCTGGGATTACAGGCCACCACACCTGGCTAATTTTTGTATGTTTAGTAAGATAGGGTTTTGCCATGTTGTCCAGGCTGGCCTTGAACTCCTGAGCTTAAGTGATCTGCCTGCCTTGGCCTCCCAAAGTGCTAGGATTACAGGCGTGTGCCACCACGCCTGGCTGTAAGGTATCCTTTTCATTTATTTTTCTTAATTCATAATGACCCTCTCTATATTAAATTATGTTAAAAGTAAGGCAGAAATTTCCACCACCGAATATTTACTAAGCCCTTTGAAAAGTAATTTTACCTGCTTGTATTGTTGGCTTTATATAACAGAAACATTAGCTATAAGGTAAATATATGCAAGGTTAATATTTATTCCATTAATTTCCAGTCATGCTGGAAATACTTATTGGCTCCTGTCATGCTCCAGACACTATGTGAAGCCCAGTAAACTTTAATTTTCTTTGAAAAAGTAAATGGTGCTCTTGTAGACCTAGTCAAAGTTTTATAAGAAAGAATTATGCCAATATCTGGAAGAACCTAAATATTTTGATGGTGTGATTTGTGTATTTCAAATTGTTTTTTTCACTTACATTGCATTTTTTTCATTTTTTATCTTATAGTCAGAATGCTTAGGAAATTACATACTCAGAATCCACATTGATACCTCAAAAAAACTTTGCCATGTGTTATTCTAAAAATGTGCAGTTATCAATATTGACCAGGAGATGGTGCCATCCTACAGGAGAACCTGACTTCATGGTCAGGCGATGACTTAAGTTCACTTATTTTTCATAATATGAAATTTAACTTGAAATTTCATAAACTTAAAATACTTTCATTCCATATGAACCAGACAAGATTCTCTGCTTAAATAATGAGATATTTATAGGAAGATCTTCACTGAAAAGTCGCAGGTCATTCATGTTTGCTAAGAAAATTTTTTGAAGGATAAACTACAGTATGGTTAAGAAATTAACTCCTTTTCTGCTTACCATAAGTATATGCACAGTTTCATCTTAAATATTAGTTTTTAACAAGTTTTGCTTGTTGTTTCCTACCAGTAATCTTTATTCAAATTCTTTCAAAGCAGCTCTTTTATGAGAATTTCTTAGGTCAAATTTATCATTAATATGGATCAACTCAGTTAGAAGTCTACATACGTTAAATTGTTAAATGTAGATGTGCATTTTGTGGGGGAAGGGGAGTGGGTTATAACTTTATATTTATCGTTTTCCTTTTTATTATAGGAGAATTCAAGACTCCTTCAAGAGCGTGGCGTGGCTTATATTAATGCTGATTCGTCTATAGAAGGTGAATATTGTTGGTCTCATAAGAAAAGATGTGATTAAACTAGGAGCAGCAGTCTAGTTAATAAATTATGCACTAACAAGGAAGGCTATGTATTAACGTGTGGTTGGGGAGTCTACTGCAACCTCTGACAGAAAGCAGTGTGTGAACCCTAGTTGAGAGTTGGGTGAGGCCTAGGTGAGCAAGTTTTTCTTTTCTTCTTTCCTTTCCTTTTCCTTTTGTTTTCTTTTCTTACTTTTTTTTTTTTTTTGCTTTGAAGTATAGAGTACTAATTCAGAAAAGCAGCATTCTTTGATTAGCTTCATCTGGCAGATTTCTTTTTATATATGGCAGGAATTTAGTAAGTATCTGTTGAATGATTAAGTCAGGGACCTAAAGGTTCTATAATTTAGAATGATGTAGGAAAAAAGTATCATTTGTGGGATACGGTGGCTCACACCTGTAATCGCAGCACTTTGGGAGGCTGAAGTGGGTGGATCACTTCAGGTCAGGATATGGAAACCAGCTTGGCCAACATGGTAAAAAGTCATAGCTATTACAAATGCAAAAATTAGCTGGGCGTGGTGGCACACTCAGTATAGATAACATACAAAATTAATCTTGAATTATAATTATATGCAGGTACTTTAGAAAGGGTAGGATCAAACCGCTCTGGGATTTCAGAGGAGAGAATAATAGAAACTTCAGAAAAGGCTTGAGAAATGGGATAGGCATTTGAGGCTGACTTTGAAGGATGGAAATACTTTTAATAAGCAAAGGACCAAACTAAAGGAAATCTCAGATTGATTTCCATGAAAATGGAAGAGTCCATTGTCACTACAATCCAGCTCCACTAATATGTCTGTATCTTGACCATATGCAACATCCCAGACATTGCACTCCTGTTCTCTACACTCAGATTGCTCTTCAACACTCGTTACCTGTTTAATCCTTATCCTTAGACCTTCCTTTGAAATGTTACCTTTTCAGGGAAGACATGTCTTTGTGGCACTCATCACTGTCATTATTAATTATTTGTTTTACAAGTAATAGACTGTATTCTTTAACAAGGAACAGACAGTATCTTGCTTATTCACTCCTGGATTCCTAATGTCTTATTAAATAAATATTTGTGGCACGGTTGCAAAAAATAAAGGACTAAATGAATGAAGGGGGGATTTTTTAGAATATTTTCTTTAGTGTGTTAGTAAATTTGCCATGTCAACACTTGGAGCATGAGAGCTTGATGGAGTTACATTGGCATTTACATTTTCCTTTTTTTTTTTTTT
>NW_012114866.1:441570-441920 GCF_000951035.1 Colobus angolensis palliatus | reverse complement strand
AGATGCCTGGATTCATTCCTGGCCATGCAACTTCCTATTTGTGTGAACCAAACTACTTACTTTTTGTGCCTCAGTTTTCTCACTTCTACATATAACTTCCAAGAGCCCCTATCTCAAAGGCTCCTGTAAAGGCAAAAAAAAAAAAAAAAAATCATTTGCAAATCTCCCAGACCTGTGCCTTGCACAGAGTAAACATCAAAAAAAGTTAACTTTGATTAATATCATTATACCTACTTAAAACACATAATAAGGTCAAATATATAATATATATATTTGTCCACCAAGAATAAATACTCCAAATATATTTTCTTGAAATGTAGAATAACCTTCTCTTTATTGATAGTTTTTTT
>NW_012114866.1:440887-441160 GCF_000951035.1 Colobus angolensis palliatus | reverse complement strand
AATCAGACTAGTCTGTTCCAACTTTACCCTTCTAACCACTACACTCTTTTGTCTCTCACCACCTTATACAGGTATTTGGTATCATATTACAGCTAAATGGTTCTACAACTTGCCTTTTTCATTCAGCAACACGTTATGAAAAGCTTTCCATATTAGCACATATCTCTGTTTCGCTTATAAAACAAACACTACCACCAGACAAGAAAAATCTACATTGTATTCAATAGGACAAATTCTGTATCAATTCTCTAGCTGCTGGACAGATTGTTTCAG
>NW_012114866.1:405597-440377 GCF_000951035.1 Colobus angolensis palliatus | reverse complement strand
TCAACTTTTACTGTTCTCAAGCATGTATCTTAGGCTTTGGGATAAAAGCTAGTTGCCATCCTCTGAGTGCTTCATGTGCTTTTACATTTCTGGGCATTTGCGCAGGCTATGCCCTTAGCTGCAAATACCATTCCCCCCCGGCCCCCGCCCCCACTCCCAACTGTGTCCCGGTTCTAGAAAATCCAGTTCAAGAGTCCCCTCTCCAAGTTTGTGAAGTTGTCTTGACTTCCCTCCCCCAAAACTCCTCCTGAGTCAGCAACCCCTCCCTGTGCTGTCTTGGCTTCCCAAGAACACCTCTCCTGGGTGCTTCACTTGATTGTCACAACCGCCAGCCCTTGACCTCCTGAGGAATGGGGACTGAAACTCTAAGAAGAGCACCTGGTTCACAAATTCATTGTCCCAATAAATATTGATTGGTCAAAAGCTAAATTCTAGGATTGTTCTAAGCACTGGGGTATGACAGCAAACAAAAGAGTGCACCTTCTCCCAGGGGACTTATCGTCTAGTTGGAGGGCCAATGAAAAAAAGACAAGTACTTAATATGTTTTATGTTAAATAGATGAGTAATATGGAGAAATATGAGCCAAGGTTAAAAGAGAGAGTGGCTAAAATTAGGGGGTAACAGAGTGCTATTTTAGGTAGGGTGATAGGGGAAATCTCTCAGAAAAACATGACATTAGACCAGAGGAGGAGTAAGTTATGCAGATATAATGCAGCATACTGTTCCAGGCTGAAAGGACCGTGTGTGCAAAGATGCTGAGGGAGTATTCTTGGGCAGAATGTAAAATGCAGATTTTGAGAGGTGACCTGAGGTTTCATATATGACACTGTGGGCTTTGGTGAGGATGATGGAATTTACAGAGTTAGATGGGAAGCCATTGGAGAGTTATAGTTGAAATCGGGTTTTAAAACAACATTCTGGCTAGGAAGTTAGCAGTGGTCTTTGAAGAAAATAATAACAGAAAGAAAATAAATTTTAAAATCTATTCTTTTCTTATTTTTCAGGAAACTACACTCTGAGAGTTGATTGTACACCACTGATGTACAGCTTGGTATACAACCTAACAAAAGAGGTATATAAGTTCTACGAGTGATGTTTTCTTGAGGTATTATTATGTTAAACATTGGTGTTGTTTTATAACTTCTTGTCTTCTTTTCATATAACAAATATGACATCCCATCTCCACAGACCATCACATCTAGTAAACTGTTTATACAGATTGCTTCATTTCTCACCACACCACTGTGAGGTAGCACATGAGTAGCATCATGTCTACCATCTCCATTCTTAAAACAGTGAAACTGAGCTCAAAGAACACTGGCCACCAAAGTCACACATGACTTGTAAAGTAGCCGAACCAAGACTTGGTCCTATGGCTCAACTCCTTAATTTAAAAACTTGTTCATACTCTTCAGTATAGTGATATCAATTAATTCAGGACACAGGAATCGTTAAATGTTCTAATTGAGAAAGAATATTCATAAGAATAGCAGGTGCTGGCTTCCAGGAACAGAGGCTGGATGAGACCACAATTACATTTTTTCAGATAGGGATTATAAATAAAATTTAAATGCCATTAAGCTTTGGTTTCAAAAGAATGGAATGGAGGAGTGACCAAGATGACTGACTAGAAGCAGCTATGGTGTATGGCTCTCACAAAGAGAAAGGGAAGGGGCAAGTAAATACAGCACCTTCAACTGAAACGAACAAGTACTAACATTGGGACTAATCAAGGAAACAACCCAACCAAAGGAGAATGAAGAAAAGCAAGGCAGGATGACAGCCCTCCTGGAAATGACACAGAGTCAAGGGAACCTCCCCCATCCAGGAAAATGATGAGTGAATGTGCAACCCCAAGAAACCATGCTTTTTCCATGGATCTTTGCAGCCCTTAGGTCACCTAAGATGCCCTTAGGTGAACCCACCCCACCAGACCCTTCAGTCTGACACACAGCTGCATGGAGTCTTAGCAGAGCAGCCACTCAGGTATGCATGGAGACACAGGAGCTTTAGACATTCCAGCTTTCCAGGCTTCATGGCAAAAGTAGCTGCAACTCCAGCAAAGCAGGAGGTTAGACACTCATACATACCCATAAAAAAGAGGCTGAATTCAGGGGCCTGAGCCGCAATGGTCTGCAGGCCCCACTTCTACAGCATCTCACAGGATAAGACCCACGGGCTTGGATTTCCAGCCAGCCACGGGTAGCAGTGTTGCGCCTACCTGGGAAAGAGCTCTTGGGTGGTAGGGGGAGCTGGGAGTGGAGATAGAGGGGTGGGCTGCCATCTTTGCTGTTTGGGTGGCTTAACCATTCCAACCTTTAGGCTTCGGAGAGCCCAAGATGACTAGGGGTGGAAGCAGTACCCCAGCACAGCACAGAGGCCCCACAAAAATGTGGCCAGACTGCTTCATAAAGCAGGTCCCCAACTGCATCCCTCATCAATGGGTGGAGCCTCCCAACCAGGGTTTCTGGCTACCCCCACTGGTGTTCTCTGGCTGAGAGACGTTTTAGGACACCCCGGGATGGAGCTCCCAGGAGGGGCAGACCACCGTCTTTGCTATTTGGGTGACTTAGCCATTGCAGGTTTCAGACTTAGGAGTGTCCAAGACAACCAAGGGCTGAAGTGGACCCCCACCACAGCATAGTTGCTCTATAAAAATGTAGCTAGACTGCTTTTTTAACTGGGTCCCTGATCCTTTTCCTCCTGTCTGGGTAAGACCTCCCAATAGGGTCTCCAGCAACCTCCTACAGGTCTGTTCAGGCCGGCAACATGTCTATGACTCCCTGGGATGGAGGTCCCAGAGTAAGGAGCAGGCTGCATTCTTTGCTGTTTCACAGCCTTCACTGATGATTCCTCCAGGTACTGTAAAATCTAAGGCAACTAGGGATTGGAATCAAATCCCCAGCACAACACAGCAGCCCTGCAGAAAACTGGCTAGACTGTTTAAAAAAGAAAAGAAAAAGCTCCATCCAAAGGTCACTAACCTCAAAGATTGAAGGCAGATGAGCCCACAGAGATGAGAAAGGATCAGTACAAGAACACTGAAAACTCTAAATGCCAGAGTGCCCTCTTTCCTACAAATGACTGCATCACTTCTCCAGCAAGGGTTCGGAACTGGGTTGAGGTGCCTGAAATGACAGAAATAGAATTCAGAATATGGATAGGAACAAAGTTTACTGAGCTAAAGGAGTGTGTTATAACCCAATTCGAGGAAGTTAAAATTCATGTTAAAATATTGCAGGAACTGACAGTAAAAAAAGCCAGTATAGAAAAGAATAGAGCTGAAAAACACACTACAGCAACTTCACAATGCAATCACAAGTATTAATAGCAGTGTAGACCAAGTGAAGGAAAGAATCTTAGAGCTTGAAGACTGTTTTTCTGAAATAATACAGGCAGGCAAGCATAGAGAAAAAGCAATGAACAAAACCTCCAAAGAATGTGTGATTATGTAAAGAGACCGAATCTATGACTGATTGATGTACATGAAAGAGATGGGAAGAATGGAACCAGCTTGGAAAACATATTTCAAGACATAATCCATGAGAACTTTCCCAACATAGCTAGACAGGCCAACATTCAAATTCAGGAAATGCAGAGAACCTCAGTAAGATACTCCTTGAGAAGATCATCCCCAAGACACACAATCATCAGATTCTCCAAGGACAAAATGAAAGAAAAAATGTTAAAGGCAGCTAGAGGGAAAGGCCAGGTCACCTACAAAGGGAAGGCCATCAGACTAACAGTGGATCTCTCAGCTGAAACCCTACAAGCCAGAAGAGATTGGGGGCCAATGTTCAACATTCTTAGAAAAAACAAATTCCAATCCAGAAATTCATATCTGACCACATTAAGCTTTATAAGTAGAGGAGAAATAATATTCTTTTAAGAAAAGCAAATGCTGAGGGGATTTGTTACCATCAGACCTGTCTTACAAGAGTTCTTGACAGAAGCACTAAATATGGAAAGGAAAAACTGTTGCCAGTCACAACAAAAACACACAGAAGTACACAGACCAGTGAGACTATAAAGCAATCACATAAGTCTGCAAAATAACCAGCTAACATCATGATGATAAGTTCGAATCCAAACATATCAATGCTAATCTTATATGTAAATGGATTAAATGCACCAGTTAAAAGATACAAAGTGGCAAGCTGGATAAAGAACCAGGACCTATTGGTATCCTGTCTTCAAGAGACCCATCTCACATGCAATGACACACGTAGATCAAAATAAATAGATGAAGGAAAATCTACCAAGCAAATAGAAAACAGAAAAATGCAGGAGTTGCAATTCTAGTTTCTGACAAAACAGACTTTAAACCAACAAAGATGAAAAAGGACAAAGAAGGGCATTACATAATGATTAAGGCTTCAATTCAACAAGAAGAGCTAACTGTCCTAAATATATATGCACATAACACAGGAGCACCTAGATTCATAAGGCGAGTTCTTAGAGACCTTCAAAGAAACTTAGACTCCCACATGATAATAGTGGTAGACCTTAATGGCCTATTGAAAATATTAATTAATTTTCAAGATATAAAATTAACAAAGATATTCAAGACCTGAACTGAGTACTTGATCAAATGGACCTGATAGATATCTACAAAGTTCTCCACCCAGAAACAACAGAGTATACATTCTTCTCATCATCCCATGGCACTTACTCTAAAATTGATCACATAATTGGAAGTAAAACACTCCTCAGCAAAAGCAAAAGAACTGAAATTAAAAACATCTCTTGTACCACCATGCAGTCACATTCAAAATCAAGAGTAAGAAATTCACTCAAAACTATGCAATTCCATGGAAATTGGATAACCTGCTCCTGAATGACTTGTGGGTATATAATGAGATAAAAGCAGGAATCAAGAAGTTCTTTGAAGCTAATGAGAACAAAGATATGACATACCAGAATTTCTGGGACACAGCTAAGGCAGAATTAAAAGGGAAATGGATAGCACTAGATGACCACTTTAAAAGTTAAAAGTATCTGGTCGGGCGCAGTGGCTCACGCCTGTAATCCCAGCACTTTGGGAGACCAAGGAGGGCGGATCACAAGGTCAGGAGATCGAGACCATCCTGACTAACATGGTGAAACCTCGTCTCTACTAAAAATACAAAAAACTAGCCGAATGTGGTGTAGTGGCACGTGCCTGTAGTCCCAGCTACTCGGGAGGCTGAGGCAGGAGAATCACTTGAACCTGGGAGGTGGAGAATGCAGTGAGCTGTGATCATGCCACTGCACCCCAGCCTGGGCAACAGAGCAAGACTCCATCTCAAAAAAAGAAGATGTTAGAAAGATCTCAAGTTAACAACCTAATATAAAACTAAGTGTGCTAGAGAACAAAAGCAAACAAACCCCAAAGCTAGCAGAAGACAAGAAATAACCAAGACCACAGCTGATCTACAGGCAGTAGAGACATGAAAAACCCTTCAAAATATTAATGAATCCAGGAGCTGATTTTTTGAGAAAAAATTAATAAAACAGAGTGATAGCTAGACTAATAAGGAAGAAAAGAGATAAGAGTCAAATAAACACACTCGGAAATGATAAGGGGGAATATTCCCACTGACCCCACGGAAATACAAACATCAGAGAATGTTATAAACACCTCTGTGCACATAAACTAAAAAATCTAGAAGAAATAGAAATTAGCTGAGTGTGGTGGTAGGTACCTGTAATCCCAGCTACTAGGGAGGCTGAGGCAGGAGAATCGAGTAAACCTGGAAGGCAGAGGTTGCAATGAGCCAAGATTACGCCATTGCACTGTAGCCCAGGCGACAGTGCAAGAGTCCATCTCAAAAACAAAGAAAAGAAAGGAAAAAAAAAAAGGGATAAATTCCTGGACACTTATACCCTCCCAAGGCTGAACCAGAAAGAAATTGAATCCCTGAACAAACCAATCATGAGTTCTGAAACTGAGACAGTAATTAATAGCCTTCCAACCAAAAAAAGCCGAGGACCAAATGGATTCACAGCTGAATTCTACCAGAGGTACAAAGAAGGGCTGGTACTATTTCTATTGAAACTATTTCAAAATAATTAGGAGGAGAGACTCCTCCCTAACTAATTCTATGAGAGCAGCATCATCCCGAAACCAAAACTTGGCACATACAAAAACAACAAAAAAAAATGAGGCCAATGTCTTTGATGAACACTGATGCAAAAATCCTCAACAAAATACTGGCAAACTAAATCCAGCAGCACATTAAAAAGCTTATCCACTACAATCAAGTAGGCTTCATCCCAGGGATGCAAGGTTGATTCAACATATGCAAATCAATAAATGTGATTAATCACATAGGCAGAACTAGAAACAAAAACCACATGATTATCTCAATAAACACAGAAAAAAAGCTTTCAATAAAATTGAATATCTCTTCGTGTTAAAAACTATCAATAAACTAGGTATTGAAGGAACATACCTCAAAGTAATAAAAGCCATATATGACAAACCCACAGCCAACATCATACTGAATAGGCCAAAGCTGGAAGCAGTCCCTTTCAAAACTGACACAAAATAAGGATTTGTTCTCTCATCACTCCTATTCAACATAGTATTGGAAGTGTTGGCCAGGGTAATCAGGCAAGACAAAAAAATAAAGCTCATTCAGATAAAAAGAGAGGAGGTCAAACTATCCCTGTTTGCAGATGACATGATTGTATATCTGAGAAATTCCATTGCCAAAGTCCAAAAGCTTCTTAAGCTGATAAGCAACTTCAGCAGTCTCAGGATACAAAACCAATGTGCAAAAATTGCTAGCATTCCTATACACCAACAAGAGAGAAGCCAAGAGACAAGTCACAAATTAACACCCATTCACAATTACCACAAAAAGAATAAAACACCTATGAATACAGCTTACTAAGGAGGTAAAAGATCTCTACAAGGAGAACTGCAAACCACTGCTCTAAGAAGCAGAGATGACACATATTCAAATGGAAAAACATTCCATGATCATGGATAGCAAAATTCAACATCATCAAAATGGCCATCTTGCCCAAAGTAAATTATAGATTCAGTGCTATTCCTATTAAACTATCATTGATATTCTTCACAGAATTTGAAAGATCTATTTTAAAATTCATATGGATCCATAAAAGAGCCCATATAACCAAGGCAATCCTAAACAAAAAGAACAAAAAGCTGGAGACATCAAACTATAATATGAGGCTACAGTAACCAAAACAGCATGGTACTGGTACAAGAACAGACATTGCAGTTTATTATACATTATTGAATAACTTTGGCAACTCTACTGATAGGAAACAATATTAAATTGAATACTTTCCCTTAACCGTCTTGCTTCTTTTTATTTTCTTTGTTGTGAGAGGATAAATTGTGTTGATTGTAGTATCCTTTAATTCAGAAAAATAGACAAAAAGATCATACACTATGCCATTCATCTAAAGACAGTGGCTTGGTATGAATTTGGTGTAACATGTTTAGGCTATGTGCTTCATAAGTTTATTTCTATAATATAGTTCACCTATATATAATAACATGAGTATTTTCCCATTTGTCAGAAACTTATAATTCTTGATGACTGCTAATGTATGGATAGCATCCCTTGTTTTTGCTGAATTGTGGCTTATTCACTTCTTGTTAATGGACATCTTGTTTTTAATATATCTGATTTATAAGTATTCTCTTTTTTTGTTTTAATTTGTGTAGCTGGAAAGCCCTGATGAAGGCTTTGAAGGCAAATCTCTTTATGAAAGTTGGACTCAAAAAAGTCCTTCCCCCGAGTTCAGTGGCATGCCCAGGTAAACAAATGAATGAAATTTCTGAATTCAGTGTGGGATTGTTTTGAAAATAAAAGCGTATTTTCTTTCAATTATTAAGTGAAAAATTAACTTTAAAAATGGTCTAAAATCTGATAAAGGAAAAGCATTCCTTTGGTTCACAAATAAAATATTATTGTGTATTTTATAGTTAAATCTGCAGGACATCAAAACGTGATTTGTCTTTAGAATATGTAATATATATATATGGAACATTTCAAGAGATTACATAGATTGGTCATTTCTTATATGAAATGTGTGGGATGAGAAGTATTTTGGACTTTGGATTTTTTTTAAGATTTTGGAATATTTGCATTATACTTACTGGTTGAACATCCCTAATCTGAAAGTTTGTAATCTGAAATGCTTCAGTTAGCATTTCCTTTCAGTGTCGTGTAGGTGCGTAAAAACTTTTGGATTTTGCAGCATTTTTAAAAATTTTCTTATCTTTAATTTTTGTGAGTATGTAGTAGGTGTATGTATTTTTGGGGTGCATGAGATATTTTGATACAGATTTTGGATTTTTGGATAAGGGATGCTCAACCCCTGAGAGAGATAATGGTGAAAAGTAATTCTCATTTTTTCTGTCACCTCATCACCTTGTAATTATTCTTTTTCTGAATATCATATAGTTAACAAATATTTTTCTTACTGTAATAAAAATGCAAGCATCACTTCAACATTGGTTGTATCTTCACAAGCAAGGGAAGAAGAATAAATATCTCAGTACTCTGAGTTTATTGATGTCAACAGCACAAATTATTTATATTATAAAGGGCAAAATTTATGTCCAAATTATCTGAAAAATATTTGCTTTTCACTCTATTATGTACAACAGATAAAGATGATAAATGGAATGAAATAATCTTAAGGAAAACGTTTTCCAACTTCAGAAACCTTTAACAAAATGTGACATAAAATAGTCATTCCTACACAAAATAGTCTCATAGAAGGAGATATTTTGTGATGAAAAATAATATTCTTTTCATGTTTTTGCTGCATTCTAAATCTGTATGTTTAAAATTACATTTATAATAGAATGGAGTTTAGTTTAATGAACATGTAATCTGTACTTAATGAACAAATTACTTTGAAATAATTCTGTTGTTTTATCTCTAAAAGGATAAGCAAATTGGGATCTGGAAATGATTTTGAGGTGTTCTTCCAACGACTTGGAATTGCCTCAGGCAGAGCACGGTATACTAAAAATTGGGTAAGTGAATCTAAATTATTCAAGATTATTTATGAATATGTTTTAACTAAACAAATTCTGACTCCAAAAAGTGCCTCAAACGTTAGTTGAAAGCAGAGAGAAGTCTCAATGGTTGACAGTATCGCTACTACATAGGATAACTCCTGTATCTGATATTCCTACCCTAAATTCAAGTGTCAGTTGGTATCAATACTCATGTCTGCAAATGTGAACTTCCGTGTACTCCCTTAAACATCTTTTCTGTTTCATTTGCTGGCACTGCATTCACCCAGTCATTTAAGTTGAAAATGTAGGAATTGTCTTTGATTTCACTCTCCTCCTTATTCAAAATTAGTCAGTATCTCCCCATTATCATTCAAAATTAATCAGTGCATTTGAATTTCCATCTCTTACTATAGCTCTAATTATTAAACAAATAATGTCATTAAACAAATGAAAAATTTGTTTAATAAAGAACAGATTATATATATTAGTCTGTTCTCCTGCTCCTAACAAAGACATACCCGAGACTGGTCATTTACAAGGGAAATATGTCTAATTGAATCACAGTTTCTTATGGCTGGGGAGACCCCACAATCATGGCTGAAGGCGAATGAGGAGCAAAGTTACATGTTACACGGCAGCAGACAAGAGAGCAGGTGCAGGGGAACTTCCCGTTATAAAACCATTAGATTGCATGAGACTTATTCAGTGTCAGGCGAGCAGGGCAGGAAAACGTCTCCCCCATGATTCACTTACCTCCCACCAGGTCTCTCCCATGACACGTGGGGATTATCATAATTCAAGATGAGATTTGGGTGGGGACACAGAGCCAATCCATATCAGTATAATACACTTTGAACATGTAAAAGTCATGATTCCTTGTCTTCTGTTGTAGATTTTATATATGTATATATATACACACACACACACACACACACACACACACATATATGGTTTTCATTTTCTTCAAAGTAAAATGGGTACATAGTTTATAAAATGTCAAGTAGTTTTATAAGAACACTGGTATATAATTAAAAACAGTTGTTTCTTATTTCCATTTCATATTCATACCATCCCTGATTTCTGTTCATCAGATGAAACCTTTGTCAGCTTTTATGATACGTCCATATTTATAAGTAATATTTTAATCCTGATACATCTTCGTTTTTAAATTTTATGTTATAAAGAAAAATCATTCTCACCCTTATAAAAATGGTAAGGAAGAGTTCATTCAAAACTTTTCCAACAAGAATATTGCAATAATAAAAGATTTAGCTCAACTCCAAATACAGAAAAGACATTTGGCGATTTAGAGTTGACATTAAGTTTCTGTAAGTCTTTCCTCACAGGCTATTCTTCCCAGATGGAACATCTTCAATCTCCTGTCTGTGAGGTAGGAAGTTAGGTAGAGTTATATGGGAGCTGAGAGTGAGGATAAATATTAATATTGTCTACATTTTACTGTGAAAAAAATTACAACAAAGAAAAGCCAGATGACCACCTAAAGTTTTTGGTAGTAAGTCCTGAAGCCTAGATTCAAACCCTGGCAGGGTAATTCCAGAATCCCAGTCTCTTCAACACATCAGTACATAAAATGTCCTTTTATATTAATAATAAAAAATAAACATCTTAATGGTCGAAAGTGATAAACCAGCAATTCACAGTTTGAAAAGTCCTTCCTTCTACCTATAGTTTTGGTTTTCCTGACACCTGTCTGGGCCTCCCTTCTCTCTCCTTAGTGAGACTTTAGATCCACTACTGCACCCCTCACCACTCAGACTCTCCAGCCTTCTGCACACTGTTTGTCAGACAATCATTTATTCATGGAATTTTAGTGATTAAACAATTTAGTGTCTTCTCCTATACAATATTGTGTAATACTTGTAATACTTATTTACTTGCCTTTAACAATTCTGTATTCTTATTTTTACCCAAAGGCAAGATTGTCTTGTCTTGTTTTTTCAGATTCTTAAAACATGAATCTAAGAATGCAGTCTTCTGCATTCTTAGAGGCAAGCCTGTTTGGTCCCTTTGAAATATTTTTTAAATAATATTTGTTATATTATATACACATATTTTAATTAGTACAAGCTTGGAGTGTGTTTATGTATCACAATATTAGCTGTTTAGGAAGTAACTTATTGAGATGCTTAAGTACTTTCCTTGATCCATCACTGACCAATCTTACTAATACTAATAGTAAATATGGTGCTAATCATGTTATTGTAAGCTATCCTATAAGAGATATGTTTTGTTATTTTTTTCTGTAGGAAACAAACAAATTCAGCAGCTATCCACTGTATCACAGTGTCTACGAAACATATGAGCTGGTGGAAAAGTTTTATGATCCGATGTTTAAATATCACCTCACTGTGGCCCAGGTTCGAGGAGGGATGGTGTTTGAACTAGCCAATTCCATAGTGCTCCCTTTTGATTGTCGAGATTATGCTGTAGTTTTAAGAAAGTATGCTGACAAAATCTACAATATTTCTATGAAACATCCACAGGAAATGAAGACATACAGTGTATCATTTGGTATGTTACCCTTCCTTTTTCAAATTCCTCATCTGTATGGTTCTATTAATCTCCAAAATATAATAGGCTATCTTAGGTCATTTATTATTGATTGCTATTGCAAGTGATCCAATATTCTGTTTATGTCTATAAATGTATTTTTCATTTTATGGATGCTCACATCTTATAATATAGAAATATAAATACCTTGTAAAACACAAAAGATGATGGCTTCTATATTGTTCCTTTTCTTGAACTTTGGACCAATGCCATTAGAAATTACGTTCTTTAAGCATTTGATGATCCCAATTTCTATTTCAGATTCACTTTTTTCTGCAGTAAAGAATTTTACAGAAATTGCTTCCAAGTTCAGTGACAGACTCCAGGACTTTGACAAAAGCAAGTACGTTCTATATCTATATCTATATCTATATATCTATATCTATATCTATATCGATATCTATCTATATCTGTGCCTATATCTACACACACATATATGTATTTAAAAGGAAACTAACATCACTGTTGCTAAACTAGCTTTGGGAATTTCTTGCTGTTTTCTGTTTTTAAATTTGTTTTACTTTAAGTTCTGGGATACATGTGCAGAACGTGCAGCTTGTTACATAGGTAGACAAGTGCCATTTCCTGCTGCTTTCTGTCTTTCCACTCTAGCACATCCTATGTAGGGCTGCCCTATCTCAGAAGACCTACTTTCAACATTTGGAGTGGCAACTGTGCTGCTGAGAAATGTCAGTCTCTCCCTCCTGCCATTTGATCAGTTACAACATACTCTGCTTAACAATGAAGGGCCTTCACTGTGTGACCCCAGCTGTTTCCAGTTGTATTTCTTGTTTTTTCAGTATCTGTACATCATAACTCAGCCAGACTATTTAATTTTCAAAGCATGATTTCTTTCTGCCTCTTTTTTTTTATTTCATTACCTCCACATAGAGCTCCTTATTTCCACTTCCATCTGGCAAAATTCTATTTATCCAGAATAGCAAATATTGTGAAGCCATTAATTTTGGAAATGTTAAACATTTAGGATTAATTCTGTGTAAGATTACACAAGTACAACACAATTTGAACAAAATTTTAAGATGGAAGGAAAAATACTTGGTGAGAATACTAAGGTAATTTTTTTAAAGTAGGATTTTGAGGGCACAGATATGTGTATTAAATATAGTATCATGATGTAAACATCAAATCGCTAGGAGCTGATGTAAGGATACATAAAAAGATCAGAGTAGATGATGTAAAAATAGGCTCAGTGATATATAAGGAAGTACTAGTAATAAATGATACAGCAAAAATCAATTGGGAAAGATTAGTCAATCATAACATTGTATAAACTATGTTAGTACCTGCTATAAAATAAAACTCAGAATCACACTTCACATTGTATGCTCACATAAACAACAGCTGTAAAGAATTTTTTAGTAAAAATGGAAATTTCTTGAAAGACAGATGCCAAGTTTAGAAGCAGTGGGGAAATGATGCAATCATATTTGAGATCATTAAAATGGTTCAGAATATGAAAATTAATATTCAAAAGAAAAGTTAAGAAAGTTGAAAACTTATTTTCTAGCAAAAATGGAGAGTAATATATACATTATAAAAATATTTTTTGAAAATTAATTTAAATAGTCCAAAAGAACAAACTGCAAATATCGGTAAGAAACAAGACAAATAATTATAAAAATGTTGTCGAAGAAACACCTGTAAAGAAACATAGCAAAATATTGCAGTTCACTAATGCATAATTCAGAAATACAAATGAAAGTAATGTGACGTTATTTTTACAACACATTAATAACAATTTAAACCTTGGTTGTGCCCACTGCTGTAGCTGGTACACTGAAGCATATGGTCTCCATGCTTTTCTGATAGCATTATGAATTATTTTAGCTTTTTTGAAAAAGATATATACATATTGCTAACGTGTTCAAGAACTGTCACAGAGTCCTGTGCTTTGACATAGGTATTCCATTTCTTGAATTATTTCTTAGGAAAAAGTCTCTGTTTTGGAAAAGAAAGACTGCCCGGAGAAAGATTTGAAGTATAAAATTATAATAGCCAGTAATTCAAAATAACCTAATGCCTAAGAGAAGAGAAATTACTAAAAGATTTGATATTCACCAATGTGAACATTTTATAATCCTTAAAATGGATTATTAGAAATACAATATAATAGAAGATACTTAGAATAAAATATGAAGTAAGCAGAAAGTTTATAAAATTGTAAATATAGTTTGATTAATTTTTACTTAACAAATATAGGAAAAACTTAAAGGGAATTAAGGAATTATTTTAATAATTATGTTATCCTCAGGGAATATTGGAAGAATTGTTTTCCTATTCTTTCCAATTCTTTATAATTTTTGTATGTGGGTAAAAAAGTCAACAATGAGAAATACATCTTAAGGAGATCCCAAACACCATGTATTCTATAAAACTGGTTTTCTTTTTGTATTTAAAAGAAAAAATGTTTTCTCCCTCTGACAAAATGCCTTATGGTTTGAATTCTGGTTTGTCTAGGACACTTGTTGTTTAGCACACTCAGCTTCCCCTTCCTTTAGTATTTCTACAGTTGTTTTATTTTCTCTAAATGATAGTAAAGATCCACTCTGTTCCCTATATATTTACAAATTCTGAAACACCTGCACAGTGCATTGCACATAATAATAGTAAATTCTAACTAAGTAAATTAAACTGAATGTTGAATTTCTCAACCAAAACTTTGAAATCTAAGGAAGAGACATGTCTTCATCTTGCTTTTCTTGTATTACTTCTTGCCCCATCAAAGAATATAAGATGTAGACACAGGATACAGAGAAAGAGAAGTGTGTGTGTGTGGGCGTGGGTGCATATGCGTGCATTTACATGTGTGTAGCCACATGAGTTTTCGTACTTGTAGCAATGCTTTGTGAATTTGATTCCGAAACCCATAGCATCTTATTGAAATTATCCTTCATTCGATTGTCTCAACTGTTTATGGGAGCTGCTAACAGGTATTCTGTGTTTAATTTACCTTTATACTATCACAGAATCTGAATTCATGATGCTAAATACATAAATATTAAAAATAGCTCAAATCCAAATTATGGGGATTTAAGTTGTTCTTGTTCTCCTTTTGTCAGCAAGGTGCAGTTGAAAGGACAATACCGACCTCCTATTTCACTCTAAAACTTTCTAGTGTGAATTTAGGCAAGTTATTTAACTCATGATCCTTTGTTATCTCATCTACAAAATGGGGCTATTACCCTGCCCACTTTGCAGAATCGCTCTGAAAATTAAAAATCACATTTTGTATAAACATTCAGAACAGTAATTGGCACATAGGAAATGATCACTAAATGCTGTCAGTAAAACAAAACTATAAAAAGCAAGAGGGAAATTAATGAATAAGATGATTTATGCTTTCTTATTGTAATGATTTTTTCTCATTAGTTAATTAAATTGTGAAAGAATTGGTATATTAAATTCAGTAATTCATTGTTGAAGTATTCAGGGCTTGCTGATAAGCTTTCAATTATATTGAATCATTCTTACTACAAAACAACCTCAACACTCCTTTTGGAATGTAAGTTCTGTAAAAGCAGGGAGTGTTTGATACATAGGAGGTATCCAAATATTGTTAGAAGACTGAAGTAATCATCATCTCTTGTGTTCATAATAGGTTTAGCTTTAAAAATGAAAGGAATATTGTTAGTTATCACTTGGTAAATCTAATTTGCCAGGCATCTTACTAAACATTATCAGGTCATCTTATTTTAATATTGATATTACTTCAGTGAGTAGATTACTAGGATACCTAAGGTGAAGAAAATCTTGCCTTATTATGCCAATGTAAATAAAAATCACTATTATTTTTTCCATTGGCACATACAGCTGTTTCTGTGCTTTTAAAAGCCTCAGCAGTATAGTATTTTATAGGATTTTAAAAATGTGATAGCTATGTATTTTATTCTTAATTTGCATATTACAGAATGTTAAAATTTGCAATTGACATTTGAACAACAGCGATTTGAACTACACGGGTCCACTTATACATGAATTCTTTTTTCCATTAATATAGTGAGCCCTCTCTATCCATAGATTTCATATTAGCAAGCAAATGCAGATGGAAAATTCAGTATTATTCACTGTAATCCCAGGTACTCAGGAAGCTGAGGCAGGGGGATTGCTTGAGCCCAGGAGTTTGAGACTATAGTGAGCTATGATCAAGCCACTGCACTCCAGCCTGGGCAACAGAACAAGACTCCATCTCTTAAGAAGACAAAATAAAATACAGTATTGATGGACTAAAACCCACATATATAGAGGGCCGACTATTCTTGTTATTTTTAAATATGGAAAACTGTTTATTTTGCCAAATTAAATCTTTTATTTTCAAACTTATATTTGAAAATATTAGCATTGCATACAGAAAATGATTTTGTTAAATATCTAAAAGTAGGATGGACATGAATCTAGAACAAAAGTATTTTAGGTAAGTAAATTCATTTATGTGGAAAAAAACTCAACAATCATCTTTCTTTTAGCTTTGATATATTAGAACTTTTATCACTGAATGATGCTCACTCTGCAGGCTTGAATCTGAGAACCTCAGATGTAGCTAATGAGAAACGAATGAAAAATATAAAGTAAGAGAATTATAGAAACTTAAAAAACAACTGTTACATTCCGTTTAAACTACTAGCCATGTGTTCCGTAAACATTTTCTATTTTATATAATTGCCTATCTCATTGTCTTAACAATATGAAGACTAAGATGTCAAAGAGGGATTAAGCATGTGGTAAGAGTTATACTGGGGGCAGCTAACCCAAGGGAGATCAGATGTGGCTTCAGATTCCACATACACAGCTACATTTCCTCATTGAGGCAGAACAAGTTAATCCAGAAAGTCATATCACACTCCAAGAATGCTCTACTTAAACCATTCTGAAAATCACTTGAAATGATACAATTTTAAGTAACTTTTAGACTTAAATCTGGATCATTATACCAAGAGATCAATTTAATTTGTTTTATAGTTTGTTCGTTCTCACCCTGTTAATTCCACAGAGGAGGAGGGCCAACTTTTCATATACATGTGTCTTCCTTGCAGGACTTTAGTATGCACAAATTTTGGTGTAGGGGGTGGGCCTAGAAGCAATTCCTGGAGATAACTAAATTCAGTTTTGTTCTGAAATTTTTATTTTCTGCATAGAAATATATTTTCATGAAGTTATAATTATATTCATTTTCTTTCTCAGCCCAATATTATTAAGAATGATGAATGATCAACTCATGTTTCTGGAAAGAGCATTTATTGATCCATTAGGGTTACCAGACAGACCTTTTTATAGGTAAGAAAAGAAAATATGACTCCTTTCTATAATATCACTGTTTCTTGTAATTATTTTTATTTTTTCATTGTGGAAAAATATTGTAGTTGATTTCTTGCAAGCAAATGGAAAATTTCAAAATATATATAGGAAGTTATAGTGGTATTATTTCTTCATATAATGTAATATGATTTTTGCATATCTTTATTTTGAGTATCTTTGTTCTGATTATAACAGAATATATGTTTATTTTAGAAAATATAGAAGATCCAGAAAGCCACGGCAGGAAATAAAAATCTCCCCAATTTTATCAGAAAAATATAAAATCACGGTTATATTCTTGTGTGTATAATTTTAGCTCCTTTCCTATTTTAAATATATTTTTGCTTATGTATACACACAACCCAAACATCTCTCTATATATAATATATACAATAAGTTTATATTTATTTATTCTTTTCCCTAATGTTGATTTAGAGATTTTATTTCCTCCTAAATCCTGACAGTTGAATTTTTTCCTGCCAAACATTGACTGTCCTCAGGTTGATTTTCTAAATATTACAGAATGAGATAGATCATTGGACAGCCAGAAAAGGCCCTAACTTTTTTTCTAGGGATTATAAAAGGTTCTGGTTTGGTAGTAAGAGCATCTTCAAACATGTTGACTGGATCGCCAATGGCAGTATATTTTTATCCATCCCCCACCCCCTTTCTTTTTTCCTAAGAGACAGGGTCTCACTGTGTCTCCCAGGCCAGAGTTCAGTTGTACAGTTGTAGCTCACTGCAGCCTCAGACTTTTGGGCTCAAGCAGTCTTCCCACAGCAGCCTCCCAGGAAGCTAAGACAACAGACACATGCCACCATGTCCAGCTAATATGTATACTTTGGTTTGTAGAGACAGGGTGTCCCTATGTTGCCCAGGCTTGTCTAGAACTCCTGGCCTCAAGCAATCCTCCCACCTCGGCCTCCTTAATATATGGGATTACAGGCATGAGCTACTGCTTCTGGCCTTATCTACCTCTTTACTTTGGAGTTTGTCCTTCTCTTCTGTGGGCTATTACATGAAATGTCTTAGCCCGTTCTATAAAACATTTTCTGCCTTGGTCATGTGGAACATTACAAAATTGTTTTTGATGATTCTTCAAACTCTATGTTAAGTATTATAACATGATAGTGTGGATTTTTAAAAAATGACAAACACAATATAGGGTTGGCTGATCACAAACAAGACTAATGAGCACAATTGTGCTATAATGTAAGAGGTAGCATGATATATTAAAAAGCAGCACTTGTCATGTGTCTTGTGACAAATCATTTAGTTACTTGATCTCTCAGACCTCAGTTTCCTCCTCTGTGAAATACTAATATCAACTGTGTAGAGTTTATTTCTAATCATTAGAAAAATTGGAAGTAAACATTAAATACCAATACCAAGCATGATTGCTGTGGTTACTATCATCATTGCTACTTTTGTAGCACTGAACCACTTTATTTCTTTGAAATAAAAATATAATTAAGTACTATAGATTTCACACAATAGTCTTCAGAGATGATTGAACTTGGAAGTTCAGTTGACAAGTGGCTTGTTCAAATTGTTATAGAAATATGCAATCCAGGAATTGCAGAGTGCTCTTGTGTTTCTCTTGTATGTCATTTAGGTACCTAATAAACAGCAAACGATTTTATCAACAGGCATGTCATCTATGCTCCAAGCAGCCACAACAAGTATGCAGGGGAGTCATTCCCAGGAATTTATGATGCTCTGTTTGATATTGAAAGCAACGTGGACCCTTCCCAGGCCTGGGGAGAAGTGAAGAGACAGATTTCTATTGCAGCCTTCACAGTGCAAGCAGCTGCAGAGACTTTGAGTGAAGTGGCCTAAGAGGATTCTTTAGAGAATCCATATTGAATTTGTGTGGTATGTCATTCAGAAAGAATCGTAATGGGTATATTGATAAATTTTAAAATTGGTATATTTGAAATAAAGTTGAATATTATATATAGTTACGTGGGTGTTTATATACGTGTGTTTATATTGTTTCTTTTGTCTTGTCCCTATGGATTAAAAATTAAAAATTGAATTTCATAATTATAAGAGGTTATTCTGAAGTGGAAAAATTTAACTCAGTATTAAATCTAAGGAGAATGGCATAATACAGTAAAACTCTCATCTGGCATTATCAGGTAATCAAGTCTAATCTATTCATGTCATTTCACACATAAGAAAACATCAGTATGTCATAGAGCACACTGGGGAATATGCACAAGACTATTCCAAGCCAGAGGCCTCACGGCCTGCCTGGTCACCCAAGGCTGAGAAGATCAATATCTCCGCACACTAGTTGGGAAATGGATCAAATTACACTTTTAGTAAATGTAATCACTCTATAGTATAAGAAATAATTATTTTTTTAAATTTGTATAAAAGGCTATAGTATAACCTATATGTATAGTAATTAAATGAACATTTGTGAACCTAACAGCCATATGAAGAAAATAACTTTTCCAATATCTTTGGATGCCCCATGTACTAATGACAGTTATGCTTTTCCATTTTCTTGAATTTTGTGTTTATTTATCTTTCCTCTGTTATTTATAATTGTACCACACACGGCTGTATTCTTTACATGTTTTGGCATTATGCATTTTTGAACTTTTTATAAAGACAGCCATACCATGTGTATTTCTCAGGTACTTGATTTTTTTCATTGGCTTTTAAGGGTTCAAATATATTATCACTGTGACTGTCGTTTGCCGTATTATGCTGATATAGAACATTCATTCACATGAGAGTAAGATCCAGGGTCCATCAAGACAGAGAAAACATACAGTAATGTGAATAGGGAAAGTTATTATAAAGAATTATTAACTGTTACAGCATTGGAGCAATGAACTATTGCCTAGTAATATGTAAAGAGAGGTCTCAAGAATATGTGATGAGCAGATATAAGGAATTGCTCTTATCTCCATGGTGAATTTGGAGCAGCCAATGAAGAGTCCCCTCACACTGTGGCCTCGCTCAATGTTAAGAAGTTGCTATGGTGTTGCCCTTGAACCTGCTTCAAATTGATACTTCAGAACTCCCCAGAAACTTGTCCTCTGGGCCACTGTGTGAAGCTGTTTATGAAGAAATGTCAAGCCAGAGGGGCTTTACTACAAATTTGGCAAAGGACAGTTTCAGGAGAAGCTCTTGGCCACTGGGTTCTCCTGGCCACCATGAACTTCAGGAAGTGGGTGCCAGAGCAGCAGCCACAGAATCTGGGCACTGGTGTCGGCCTGTATGCCCTCCGTGTTAGGAGGGCTGGAGTTGTAATTTACATTGCCAGAGTTTGCCAAGGGTGCACACAGAAAGCAGATTGGAAAGCACCTTCTTGGAACATCTTTCCAATGCCTTCTACTCACAAAGTTTAACATCATAACACGTGACAAAGAATAACCATTTAATGGGCCCAGATCTATTTATGAAGACAATCAAGAGTGAGTTTGGAGTGGATAACCCAAATTTGGATAACTGGTGAATAATAAAATATATTTATTCATTTTCTGCTGGTATATATTTGGAATGTTTTATATGTTTTGCTTCTGTGAACATGTATCCTAATGCCAATATTCAAGAGATTCTCTTTCCTGACAGTATCTACCTATAGGTTGAATGTCTGTGTTGTAAAGTTTGTGCATCTTCAATTTTACAATGCCAAGCTGTTTCAAAGTGATTTTATTTATTTATATTCCCACTGGCAAAGTAATCATGTTATTCAAGATAAAAAACAAGTACGGAAGATTGTGTCATGTTAAAGAAATACAAAGAACTCAGTGTTATTAGAATCCAAGGGATTTGTGGGAAGAACAATCCATACATTGAGCACCAAAACAATACATAAAGCTTAGAAGACATCCAGAGGAGTGTAACTACTTTCCTGTAGTTTATCAAAAGCCCATAATAAGGTTAAGCAGGATAGGGATATGGGCATATTTGCATTTCAGAAAGCATTCTGGCCTAGATGGATTAGAAGGGCATCAACCCAGCAAAAGATAAGAACTTTTTTTTTTTTTTTTTAAATACAGGGTCTCACTCTGTCACCCAGGCTGGAGTCAATGGTACAATCCCAGCTCAGTGTAACCTCTGCTTCCTTGGTTCAGGCGATCCTTCAGCCTCAGACTCCCAAGTAGCTGAGATTACAGGTGTACACCACCATGCCTGGCTAACTTTTGTATTTTTTGTAGAGATGGGGTTTTACCAAGTATCCCAGGCTGGTCAAGAACTCCCTGGCTCAAAGTATCAATCTTCCTTGGCCTCCCAGAGTGGTGGGATTACAGGCAGGAGTCACCATGCCAGGTCCCAAAATATTTTCTTATGACAACAGTTGCCATGTAGACTTTATCCCCAGAAAAGATAAGACTACCCTTATCCTTCAGGTCTCAGCTTACATGTCATCTCTTCTAGGAATACTTCCAGAATGACTGCCCCTTCCCTTATATTCCTTACTAGACCATAAGCTCCTCAGAGACTGAGTCTTGTTTTTTATTTTGGCTTCAATCTCTATCAGTATGGAGAGTCCATAGATGGCACTCATTTTGTGAGTAATCAGAGTAGCATGCATGTGAGACTTTCTGAGACATTCTGTGCTTTGAAAATAAAAGCTGCACTGCACACTAGGATTTCCACAATGCCTTTGTTACAGGGTTTGGCTGAGCATGCTCACAGGCTTTTTGTCATGTCATTGTTAGAGAGTTGGATAGTATTGTAGATGTAGGATAAGGTGAATAAAACTATTCTAAAAAAATGGACCAAAACCTACATAATACTTGAAAGCTTTGTCAACTTTCAATCGATTCTGCAAGCATGCAATAAACATCCCCCCAAATTATTATATGTAATTCAGTGGCTTAGGAACATACTTTGGCAACATATTTAATGTCACTGTCATTCATAAGAGGTATTGCAATGACAGGAACACAATTGTTTTGTGTTTGTTTTTGTTTTGAGACAGGGTCTGTCTGTCACCCAGGCTGGAGTGCATTGGCGCGATCTAGGCTCACTGCAACCTCTGCCTCCTGGGTTCAAGTGATTCTCCTCTCTCAGCCTCCTGAGTAACTGGAATTACAGGCACCCGCAGCCATGCCCAGATAATTTTTTTGTATTTTTAATAGAGACGGGGTTTCACTAGGTTGGCCAGGCTGATCTCAAACTCCTGACCTCAGGTGATCAACTGCGTCCACCTCCCAAAGTGCTGGGATTAGTTGGGAGTCACCTCGCCTGACCAGGAACAGAGTTTTTAGAGACAGACTGCTTGGGGTCCAACCCTAGTTCTCCCACTTACTTAGAGTATGGCTATGGGCAAATTATTAAAGCTTTCTGTTACTAAGAAAGTCAATGGTAGCTTGATGGAGATAGCATTGAATCTATACATTACTTTGGGCAGAATGACCATTTTCACAATATTGAGTTTTCCCATCCATGAGCATGGGATGTTTTTTCATTTGTTTGTGTCCTCTCTTATTTCCTTGAGCAGTGGTTTGTAGTTTTCCTTGAAGAGGTCCTTCACATCCCTTGTAAGTTGCATTCCCAGGTATTTTTTTCTATTTGTAGCAATTGTGAATGGGAGTTTACTCATGATTTGGCTCTCTGTTTGTCTATTATTGGTGTATAGGAATGTTAGTGATTTTTGCACATTGATTTTGTATCCTGAGACTTTGCTGAAGTTGCTTATCGGCTTAAGGAGATTTTGGGCTGAGACGATGGGGTTTTCTAACTATATAATCACTTCATCTGCAAATAGGGACAATTTTACTTCCTGTCTTCCTATTTGAATGTCCTTTCTTTCTTTCTTTTGTCTGATTGCCCTGGCCAGAATTTCCAATACTATGATGAATTGGAGGAATGAGAGAGGGCATCCTTGTGCCGGTTTTCAAAGGGAATGCTTCGAGTTTTGCCCATTCAGTAAGATATTGTCTGTGGGTTTGTCATAAATAGCTCTTATTATTTTGAGATACTTTCCATCAATACCTAGTTTATTGGGTGTTTTTAGCATGAAGAAGTGTTGAATTTTATCAAAAGTCTTTTCTGCATCTATTGAGATAATCATGTAATTTTTGTCATTGGTTCTGTGCATGTGATATATTATGTTTATTGATTTGCGTGTATTGAACCAGACTTGGATCCCAGGGATGAAACCAACTTGATCATGGGGGATACGCCTTTTAGTGTGCTGCTGGATTTGGTTTGCCAGTATTTTATTGAGGATTTTCGCATTGATGTTCATGTTCATGTTTGGCCTGAAATTTTCTTTGTGTGTGTGTGTGTGTGTGTGTATCTACCAGGTTTTGGTATCAGGATGACGTTGGCCTCATAAAATGAGTTAGGGAGGAGTCCCTCTTTTTCTGTTGTTTGGAATAGTTTTAGAAGGAATGGTAACAACTCCTCTTCGTACCTCTGGTAGAATTCAGATGTGAATCTATCTGGTCCTGGGCTTTTTTTTTTTGGTTGGTAGGCTATTAATTACTGCCTCAATTTCAGAACTTTTTATGGGTCTATTCAAGGATTCCACTTCTTCCTGATTTAGTCTTGGGGGGGTGTATGTGTCCAGGAATTTATCAGTTTCTTCTAGATTTTCTAGTTTATTTGTGTAGAGGTGTTTACAGTATTCTCTGATGGTAGTTTGTATTTCTGTGGGATCAGTGGTGATATCCCCTTTATCATTTTTTATCGTGTCTATTTGATTCTTCTCTGTTTTCCTCTTTATTAGTCTGGCTAGCAGTCTATCTACTTTGTTAATCTTTTCAAAAAATAGCTCTTGGATTCACTGATTTTTTTGAAGGGTTTTTCATGTCTCGATCTCTTTTAGTTCTGCTCTGATCTTAGTTATTTCTTGTCTTCTGCTAGCTTTTGAATTTGTTTGTTCTTGCTTCTCTAGGTCTTTTAATTGTGATGTTAAGGTGTAGATCAATTTTGGATCTTTTCCACTTTCTCATATGGCCAATTAGTGCTATAAATTTCCCTCTAAACACTGCTTTAGCTGTTTCCAGAGATTCTGGTATGTTGTGTCTTTGTTCTCACTGGTTTCAAAGAACTTATTTATTTCTGTCTTAATGTTGTTATTTACCCAGTAGTCATTCAGGAACAGGTTGTTCAGTTTCCATGTAGTTGTGCAGTTTTGAGTGAGTTTCTTAATTCTGAGGTCTAATTTGATTGCACTATGGTCTGAGACACAGTTTGTAATGACGTCCATTCTTCTGCATTTGCTGAGGAGTGTTTTACATCCAATTATGTGGTCAATTTGGAATAAGTATGATGTAATACTGAGAA
This sequence comes from Colobus angolensis palliatus, assembly GCF_000951035.1. Classification (NCBI taxonomy): domain Eukaryota; kingdom Metazoa; phylum Chordata; class Mammalia; order Primates; family Cercopithecidae; genus Colobus; species Colobus angolensis. Next base: position 416,237 of record NW_012114866.1, on the reverse strand, counting down.
GAATGTATATTCTGTTGATTTGGGGTGGAGAGTTCTGTAGATGTCTTTTAGGTTCACTTGGTCCAGAACGGATTTCAAGTCCTGAATATCCTTGTTAATTTTCTGTCTCATTGATCTGTCTAATATTGACAGTGGGGTTTTACAGTCTTCCATTATTTTTGTGGGGGAGACTAAGGCTCTTTTTAGGTCTCTAAGAACTTGCTTTATGAATCTGGGTTCTCCTATATTGGGTGTATATATATTTAGGGTAGTTAGCTCTTCATGTTGCATTGATCCCTTTACCATTATGTAATGCCCTTCTTTGTCTTTTTTGATCTTGTTAGCTTAAACTCTGTTTTATCAGAGACTAGGATTGCAACCCTTGCTATTTTTTGCTTTCCATTTGCTTGGTAAATCTTTCTCCATCCCTTTATTTGGAGCCTATGTGTGTCTTTACACTTGAGATGGGTTTCCTGAATACAGCACACCAATGGGTCTTGACTCTTTATCCAATTTGCCAGTCTGTGTCTTTTAATTGAGGTATTTACACCATTTACATTTGAAGTTAATATTGTTACATATAAATTTGATCCTGTCATTATGATGCTAGCTAGTTATTTTGCCCATTACTTGATGCAGTCTCTTCATATTGTTGATGGTCTTTACAATTTGGCATGTTTTGCAGTGGCTGACACTGGTTTTTCCTTTCCATATTTAGTGCTTCCTTCAGGAGCTCTTTGAAAGGCAGACCTGGTGGTCACAAAATCCCTCAGCATTTGCTTGTCTGTATAGGATTTTATTTCTCCTTCACTTATGAAGCTTCGTTTGGCTGGATATGAAATTCTGGGTTGAAAATTCTTTTCTTTAAGAATGTTGAATATTGGCCTCCACTCTCTTCTGGCTTGCAGAGTTTCTGCAGAGAGATCCACTGTTAGTCTGATGGGCTTCCTTTGTGGGTAACCCGACCTTTCTCTCTGCTGCCCTTCACATTTTTTCCTTTATTTCAACCTTGGTAAATCTGATGATTATGTGTCTTGGGTCTGCTCTTCTTGAGGAGTATCTTTGTGATATTCTCTGTATTTCCTGAATTTGAATGTTGGCCTGTCTTGCTGGGTTGGAGAAGTTCTCCTGAATAATATCCTGAAGTGTGTTTTCCAAATTGGTTATATTCTCCCCATTACTTTCAGGTACACCAATCAAACATTGGTTTGGTCTTTTCACATAGTCCAATATTTATTAGAGGCTTTGTTCATTCCCTTTTATTCTTTTTTCTCTAATCTTATCTTCACACTTTATTTCATTATGTTGATCTTCAGTCTCTGATATGCTTGATTGATTCAGCTATTGATACTTCTGTATGCTTCACAAAGTTCTCATGCTGTGTTTTCAGCTCCATCACGTCATTTATGTCCTTCTCTAAACTGGTTATTCTAGTTAGCAGTTCCTCTAACCTTTTATCAAGATTCTGAGCTTCCTTGCATTAGGTTAGAACATGCTCCTTTAGCAAGATAATTTCCTGAATTTGAAAGTAAAAGTACAAGAGAAATTCAGATGGTTCCTAAGTTTTTTGACATTTAGAAAAAGGTAAGCAGGTTTTGTCAGGGAAGTTGGGAGTTCTGATTTTTGAAATGCCCATTACCTATCCCAGTGCATATAAGAATCTGGAGCCCAAATAATAGTTTACTACTCCATAATATGTATTACATTTGTTTGGTTCTGTTGAAAAACCAAAATGATAACCATTAACTTAAAGATACTAATTGGCTTTATCTGTGATTCCAGAAGTTGGCAACACTTTATTTCATAAAATAGAGTAAGTGTTCTTATGAGCTGAGAAGGGCATGGTTTTATATACAGAGCTGAAGAAAGCAGAAGCAGAAACAATGACTAGAAACCAGGCTGGTCATTTCAAAGTTATGTTGCTTGTAAGGCAGGGACAGGGAGAAAGAGTATAGAAAAATAACCACTTGGTTAATATCAGAATACTTCAGGTTATCTTTTTAGTAAACATTAAAACCGAGAGAACCTCATTATCATGCTGACTGAAACTACCCTGTTTGGGAATTTACTTGTCATCGTCTCTGTCTTCTGATTTATATTAATAGGATAGTCAGAAATCAACCCAACAACCAAAATTTAGTTTTGGTTTGATGATGTAGAACTTCAGTATGGGAAACTTCATTCTGGTTTTTAGGCTGCTCTGTTGGGGCCTAGCACAGGAGTTTAGTCCAAAACAAGGACCCCTATAATTTTTATTGAACAGTTTAGAATCTAGAACAATGCCTTGCACTCACATTTAGTGAGTAAATATTGAATAGATGAATATATCAGTGAAGTATAACTTTGGGTAACATTATCAGGTATTAATTAAAGCATCAGACTATACGACACTAATTTTGAGCATAATCAAGGAGGGAAAGGTAGCAAAACTGAGCACTTGGACAGTCTAATAGTTGGATATGAAACAGAGAAGAAGGAGGCTTCCAAAAAGTCTGCTAAAGGGTGTTCTCTGAGGTAGGAGGGAAGTCAGATGAATGTAAATTTTGTCTGAGAATCTAATAAAAATGAGTGTTTTCAGAATATGAAGTTATAAGAATAAAATGAAATCAAGAAGAAATAAGTAACCAACAGTATTATTGAAAAGAGAGTGATTAAAAGGTGGTTAGAGATAGGGTATTGTATGTAACAACGTTGAAGTGGATGGTGACTTAAACAATCAAATGGAGTAGACTTAATGGAAGGCTGTAGAGTTGGTTGTAGAAGGAAAGGTAAGAAAATTTAAGGGTTAATTTAGAAATATTTTATCAAAGGGGCTATTTCATGAACTGTTTTTAATAAAAGTGGATTTTTAAGGGCTGCTCATTTTAAATAATATAATCCACAGACATTTGTAAGAGTTTATTTAAAGTTCCAGGCACTGATTCAGACATACATAAATTGATCATTATCTGTGTGGTGGAATCATTCGTACCCCAAATCTCAGCATCATGCAATACACCCACGTAAAGAACCTGCATATTTACTCCTTGAATCTGACATAAAAGCTGAAATTATAAAAAATAAAAATAAAAATGAACAAATCATATATACACAAAATCATGATGAATCTCTAAAACATATTAAATGACACAAAAGATTATATATTGAATGATTAAATGCGTAATATTTATTAAAAGTCGAAACCCTATAGACAGGTCAGGTGGGGTGCCTCACACCTGTAATCCCAGCAGTTTGGCAGGCCAAGGCAGGAGGATCACTTGAGCCCAAGAGTGTGAGCCTAGCTTGGGATACAGAGTGAGACCTTGTCTCTACAAAAAATTAAAAACTAGCTGGGTGTGGTGGTGTTTGCTTGAAGTACAAGCTATACAGAAAGATGAGGAGGGAAGACTGCTTGAGCCCAGGAGGTTTAGGCTACAGCGAGCTGTGATAGTGCCACTGCACACCAGCATGGACAACATAGCGAGACTCTTCTTTAGAAAGCAACGACAAAAATAGCAACAACAAAAACAAAAATCTTACAGAGAAAAAGCAGAGCAGTGGTGCCTTGAAGACAGGCATGTGAGTAGAGATTGACTATAAAAGGGGAGAAGAGATGTTTTTGGAAGATCAAAAGTGTTTTAAAAGTGGATATGGTGATCGTGCATAAAATGAATTTAAGAGCAATTTATTAACGTCATTAAACTGTATACATTAACTAAATTTTATGGTACATAAATTATACCTCAGTTAAGCTGATAAAATAATTGAGAGTCTCCACAAGGTCTTGTTGATGTGAGTTTTTTAATGTCAAGATATGCCATATTAGAAATTAAAGCTGAGAAAAATAAGTATTTATTAATAATTTAAAATAACAATTATAAAACCATAATTGGTAACATAATATTTCTGTAAAAAGTAAGTATACTTTCCAAAACCATAAAAATAAATAAAAGAGTGGCTTTGACTACATGTTTATAAATCCCTTTAATGTCTGGCTTAATAGAAGTCATCTGGATTCTCACATCTGCTTCTCCATTCAATCTTTTGTGATATTACGTGTCATGTAGCCCCTGGGAAAATCTCCTGTATACTCATGTGATAATAAAATTTCAAAGGACAATTCTTCATGCACCCTGAAAGTATTCACAGCCACACATTGTGAACCCCTGTAGTAAGGGCCCATTTCCTGATTACCTACTAGTTGCAAGGTTGGGGTAAGGAAGGGAACTGTTGAAAACTAGGCTGCCTGGGACCCTGGACATAGGGTCTATATCTTGTTCCTTGAGTTCCTAGACCCTGAGAAGCAGGAATCCTGCACTATAGCCTTCCCACAGTGCTGTGGTTGTATGGGCAAAAGGGGATGCATTTCCTACCATTCTTTTCACCCACCACAAACCACAAGAAGCTACAGTGGCAAGTTTACATCCTGGACTTCTATTTTTGTGCTTTCCAAATAGATTTTTAAAAATTGTCCATCCTTGTACGACCTAAACATATCATCTTTTATAAATATTGGGTAAATCAGAGATTCTCAAAGTATGGTTCAGGGACCAGTAGCAGCCTCTTACAAGTTGCCTAATACTCAAACTCTCTGGCCCCAGCCCAGACCTACTGAATGAAGAACACCCATGGGTAGGCCTCAGCAATCTGTGGCCTCAGAAGCTTTTCAGGTGATACTGATGCACCAACTAGGCTAACTCATCAGCCTGGCTGTTAATCTAAGAAGGGTGCCTTCTCAGAGAAGAAACAAAGCACAGCTGGTAATGAAGACTTTAGCCCTCTTCCATCTCCTCCTCTTCCTGGATCTGGACAGTGCGGGCAGCTACAACGCATCAGTTCTGAGTGGTGGGGCAGGCAGGATAAGACAACGTAGGTTCCTTGAGGAGAAGCAACAACTGGAAGGTGAGAAAAGTGAGCTACATGAACTAGGCTACCTGGCTTCTGGTTACTGTTTGCTTTTCTTTCTCCGTAGTTTTCAAGGAGGCTTTAATAAAGCCTTTAACCAAAGGTCCAGTCGCATCTCTTCCCTATGTTTCAGAATAAATTGAAGCTGAATTCAGCAAGCATATTAATGTTGAAAAGCTCCATTTGTGGTCACCTTGATGGTGGCAGTGGTTATCCAGAAAGCTTTTAAAGGAATAGAACTGGAATGAGAACCACTCTCTGCACCTGGAACCACCCCTCCTGAGTGCCTTAACAGGTTCTGGACTTTTTATGTTAAAAAGTTTTGTTATTGCTAATTCAAAAGCCTATAGATATTGTACCGATACCTGTTTACTTTTATTCTCCCAATTCAACTGTGCACATATACTTTTGCTACTTGTAAAAAACTTTCAAAATGAAAAATAGCATAAAAATAAATTACATTAAAGTATTTTAATCCATGATACCTAACTAGTCTTTGTCACTATTATGTTAATATTCATTAACATAGTTGGTATAAATTATTTTAGATGTTGTGTTTCAGTGGGAGAAACATTAAGAAAATTAAACAAAATATCATCAAATTCACTGCAAAGGGTGTTTTATGTGTATTGAGAGAGGCAGAGACTGAAAGAAAGAGATCTGGTGTGAAATCACTTTCACTTTTAATATAGTGCTTGGGGAAAATGCATGGTGAGCAAAGCTTCTAGGAATTAAAAGATGTTTTAAAATGTATTTTTTCTTCTTCAACGTTTAAGTTCAGGAGTACATATGCAGGATGTGCAGGTTTGTTACACAGGTAAACGTGTGCTATGGTGATTTGCTGCACAGATTACCATCACCTAGGCATTAAGCCCAGCATTTATTAGCTATTCTTCCTGATGCTCTTCCTCCTTCCACCCCCTACCCTTGACAGATCTCAGTGTGTGTTGTCCCCCACCATGTGTTCATGTGCTTTCATCACTCAGTTTCCACTTACAAGTGAGAACATGTGGTGTTTGGTTTTCTGTATCTCACAGTCTGCTGAGGATAATGACTTTCAACTTCACCCATGTCCCTGTGAAGGACATTGTCTCATTCCTTTTCATGGCTGCATAGTATTCCACAGTGTGTATGTACCATATTTTCTTGATCCAGTCTATCATTGATAGATATTTAGGTTGATTTCATGTGTTTGCTGCCATTTTTCCCTCCCAGCCAGTACCACAAGAAGGGAAATTTTCTCTTGATTCTTCCTGGTTTTCCCTGTGAGAGCCTCTTGGCATTTCTGTTGGAAAGGCCTGCCCCTTGGGTGAGGATTCTTCTATGTCTGTGACCCTAAGGGTCTCTGTACACTCACTCTAGCCCAGCTTTGGGTTTTAGCAGTAAATTAAAACCATTTGGTTTATCTTCTGTTTTTATGGCCTTTTGGTAGAATCTGCCCCAGATAAACATATGCATGGGTCCTGTTTTTCTCAGTGCTGTACCCGTCTCTATCCAGAACTGATTAAGATGTCTTATTACCTCTGTTCTCTAATGGTTTACAAAACAAACAAACAAACTAAACCTCATTAATCTTTAGTTTCTCTTGCACTTTTTTTCTCGCAGGGAGGCAGCAATAGTATTTTCATCCTTCTCCATTTCTGAGCTGCAACCATAAGACCCTATTAGGTTTCATGATATCCCTGAATATCCTCATAATGTCCTAATTGGCTGTTACTTTTTTCAAACCAGGTACACAAATCGATGATACTATAATTACGTCATAGTTAATTTTCATATTTCTTTTAGTTATCTTTACTATATAGCTGTTTCCAAACATTTTCTCCTTAGAAATTAAAATTATTTTAATAGACCAGCCTTATGTTTTGCATAGTGTTTTTCAAATGCGTGTATCTGATTTCCTCCCACGGTTATACGCTGGTCAAATGTTTCTGGCAAAAATGCTACAGATGTGTTTTGTGTCCTTAGTCATCTACCTCTGTTTGTATACATTAAATTATACACTTTCACTTACCTGTTATGCCTCAATAACACTGTGGATAGAGCTGGCATGTGGGGTAGAACTTTGATAATATGTAAATAGGCTCTTTCACAAAATCTATGACTTAGTTATTTTATTTTCCATTAATGATTCTTGCCTGATTCAGTTATTTTTATGGCATCTGTAAAATGATGATTGTCCACCATTCCTTCTATTGCATTAGTTGGCCTCTCCAGAATTATGTAATTAGTGTTCTATTGTATTATTAAAGATGCAGGTTCTTTCCGCCTTTCTGTTTTCCTTAGAGTATTGACTTTTGTCTTAGTTTACTATGAGTTCACAAAATGGTTACACAAGCAAATATTGCATCCCAGTAATGTCCAGAGGCAGAAAAAGCAATTGTTTCTTCCATGTGTCTCTTCTGTAGCAAGAATACCTTTTACAGAATTCTCCTACGAAGTCTACTTTCTTGTTCTCTTGGCCAGAATTGGAGTACATGTCTTATGATGACCAATCAGAGAGAGAGAAAAAAAGGGGGAAATCTTGAAAGCTTTGGACAAAATAATGACCTACTGCCTGTGGCTACAGATGAGCCCAGGACTTGTGATTTTTATGTTTTTGTAGAAGAGATAACAGACATGAAAAATATTGGATTTCTATTAGGGAACTGGAAAATAGTGCTATAGGCCAAGGTTGTCAAGAAAGAGGGCATGTGATCAATCTGTTGCACTGTTTGTGCCTCTCCATCCTATTTTAGTCATTCAGAAAATATGGCCTGTCCTGCTACACTGCATACACAAATTAGTAAAAAAAGAAAAAAGGTCTTAAGCTCATTTCTTATGCCTTGGGGGAAAGAATGACACTTTCCTTTTATTTTCTCAGAAACATGGCTTCTGCTATCACGCAGTGTTCTACCAGTGAGCTCACCTGCTCGATCTGCACAGACTATTTGACAGACCCTGTCACCATTTGCTGTGGGCACAGATTTTGTAATCCCTGTCTCTGCCTCTTGTGGGAAGATACACTTACTCCTAATTGCTGCCCTGTGTGCAGGGAAATATCACAGCAAATGTACTTCAAACGCATTATTTTTGCTGAGAAACAAGCTATTCCTACAAGAGAATCAGTCCCCTGCCAGTTATCAAGCTCTGCCATGCTGATCTGTGGGAGACACCAGGAAATCAAGAACCTCATCTGTGAAACTGACAGGAGCCTGCTGTGTTTTCTCTGCTCTCAATCCCCAAGGCATGCTACTCACAAACACTATATGACAAAGGAGGCTGATGAATACTATAGGGTAAGTAAATGCTACTGATTGCACTTTGAAATGTGAAGAACCCTGAATCCTACAGGTAATAAGGAAAGATATGCTTATCATTATTATTAGTAATAATAATTTTGTGCAACAAACAGAATTGCTGATGAGCATAAATTAGACACTGTTCTAGACACTAAGATAAAGCACTGAAGAAATCGAACATCCCTGCTCGCCTGAAATTTAAATTTTCTTGGGCTGAGGGAGAAGAATGATGATAAAGTTGATGAGCATTAGGGTTCTAGTATTTCAGTGTAAGGAGCTCTATATTAATCACTAGTTTCAATGATAGTCATTGGCTAACACAGTCATGGTTGCAATGAATCTATTACAGAAAATTATAATCAATACTGGTCAGTATGCTCCAATAGTACTGTAGATACGTTGAGGGCTAGCATTTTAAAATTAAATATAAAATAATAATTACTTCTGAAAATTGACGAGGTTGTATCAGTTTCAGTGTCAGACCTTTAAGATAATGGGTATTGTTTTCCAAATTTGGAAATTCTACCTTTGATTTCATTGGCCTCTCAGACTTGACAATCAGTGCTCTCAAGAAAAGCCCCTGCATGTCTGCATTCCGCACTCGTTATTTGTCCCATGTCTATACCTCTGCATTCTGCACTCGTTATTTGTCCCATGTCTATACCTCTTCATTCCGCACTCGTTATTTGTCCCATGTCTATACCTCTGCATTCTGCACTCGTTATTTGTCCCATGTCTATACCTCTTCATTCTGCACTCGTTATTTGTCCCATGTCTATACCTCTTTTCAAAGTACCTGAGATATGCTATATTTTCTTTTCTAGTGCTCAGATTTACAGTTTTGTTTTTCAGAAGAAACTCCTGATTCAAATGAAGTCTATCTGGAAAAAAAAGCAGAAAAATCAAAGAAATCTAAACAGAGAGACCAACATAATCAGAACGTGGAAAGTAAGCAGTAAGCTCATTTCTCTCAGAACCAGTTTGGAATAGAAAATGTGACTTGTGGGTGAGTTAACCATATGTCCCCTGAATAGGATGATCAGAAAAAGGACCTACATGTGTTTCTCTACAATATAACTTAACCTTTAGAGTGAGATTTCATGTTGAATCCAATATATAACAAAAAATATCCTGATTTTTCTGAATAAAGCAATATCTACCAATAATACATCAGCAATGATAAGAAATGTGCTAAAAACGGCATGTAAGATCTCTAGCATGAAGGTAAAAATGTGGTTCTACAGCAGTTTAGCAGACATGAAATGCTAAAACAAAACAAAAAAAATAGCTTCTAGGTGAAAATCAATCTGATGCTAATGTTTTAGTAAAATTCCGAAATTTACTGATGAAAATGTTGGAAAGATTTTAGGAATAAGAAAACTGAAAGTTAGAAAAGTGGTAAAATTATTTGGGCATGTGAGTAACTCCTCTTGATTAGTTCATGAAAAAGAGTCAGGCAGTGATGAGAGATATGGCTATAAATATAATTATGGCCAGGTCTAGAATGTGAATGCTTAGCTAAGAATTTAGGATTATATAATCCGTTCACAAATGTTAATTAAGTACCTGAAACTGAATAAGTAAATCAAACAACATTTTTATTCTCAAAGATCTCAAGCACTTCTGAAGGGGTCATATAAACAGGGACCAGTAGAGAATAATAATAATTGATACATGACACTGTGAGAATGCCAAAGGGGAACAACAAAATCATGTTGGTCATTTCAGATGGATTTTCTGAGGAGTCCTGCATTCTCATGAGGGCCTATCATGTGTTGCTCACTGCTCTAGCCCAACAAAATGATACAGATGTAGACAAAAGAAGAAATAGATTACTTACCTTAGGAGACTATAATCTAGTGGGGGAATTCAATCTACAAATTAAAATGTAAACTTTATAATAAATAATGTTCATGAAGTGCTTCAGGGAAAAATAAAACAGAGAACGGGTACAAAGAATCCAGGTTTGTAGAATCTGTGCTGGCCAAGAATAACCCATTTGCAGGGATAAGAAGGTACAGAAGAAACGAATCAGTGGCTTTGTAAGAATGTATTTTTCTGTGGCAGGAAAAACAAGGTATGGTTAAAAAGAATAAGTAGAAAATAGTGTCAAATGCAGAATGAAGGTGAATTCTAGGACTAAAGCATAATACTTGAATTTAGAAAAAATAAGTTCTTGGTAAGTTGTAATGTTTGGTTCAGGAAAGAGTAGGGAATAGAGGTAAAGGGGTCATTAATCACACACATGAGCACAGCAAGTTTGATCACATTTGATCAATAAATTTAGCTTTGATAGGGATAGAAATGTTTTAGCAAGAGAAGCTAGATGAGGTAATTGAGACAAGAATAGTTTCATTTTTTCCCAAAGTAATTTGCAAAATTTGCATTTGTTTAAAGGTGGTATGGAAGGAAGGGAAAAATTGTGTGAAAAATTAATTGAGGTCAGGCGCGGTGGCTCATGCCTGTAATCCCAGGACTTTGGGAGGCCGAGGCAGG
>NW_012114866.1:399897-403971 GCF_000951035.1 Colobus angolensis palliatus | reverse complement strand
AGAGCAGCTCGTGAATACATGATTCAATTTTGTATAAGGATGTGTCAATAAGTGAAAGTGTGAGATTTATGACATTTATTTACTCTTTTAGTTTTTAAGTCCTCGATTTGGGCCCCACACATCCTTATAAGAACTTTGTGGAGACCTCTATCAATCTTGCTACAGATGTTTGTACAGCAGCATGCCTTCCCTTCCTCCTCCCCTTTGTTCAACCTCAGTCCATCTGACTATGTTTCATCAAGAGTGTAATTTTATAGACTATAAAATGTAGATATCAGACTGGGTTTCATATTTATAAAGAAAAAGAAAATGAAAAATGCCTTTATCCAAAGAAGGAAAGTGGAAGACATTAAGTTTTCCAATTCAGTTCATGTCCTCAGATTGCACTGGACTAGAGAACCCTATTGTGCTACAAACTGAGCCATCTTCTCTCTCTTTATAGGATTTGGGAGACATAATGAAAAGGTAAGTTTGCCCCTCTATCCAAGTCCTGGTAATTGTGGCAATAATCAGGCTGTTTCTGCTGGGATCAACCCACACTTTTAGTGAGGAATTTCTGTCTGTATTTATTTCTTTCTTTTCAAATGTCATCCAGGCTTTATATATTGACTACTTCAGATGAAAGTGAAGGATGGGAGCAGTTTTAATAGCAAGACCTAATGTAGAAGTTTCAATAAGACAACTATTTTTCCAGCCTCTAATTTTCTACATCCTAATTATTTGAAGGTTATGCCAGGTTGTCAATGGGAAAGGCAAATAATCTCAGAGAGGTAGCAGATGGAAAGATGGTGAAAATAGGAGAAAGGGAACATCACCAAGAAGGAATGTAGTATAGAGCTGAGGCTCCATATGTAGCAGGTGGCATGCTCCAAAAATTTGACACCTATCAGATTTCAGAAATTAAATGAGGATTTCTGCATGGCTCACCTAGGGAAGCTGCAAAGGTGAGAACTGATATAATTATGACTGAGATGACATATTCTACTGGCATAGAGATGTTAAAAGCAGCAGAGCACATCATAAAATACAGTTACAATTGCAATATGTCTTCGTTCTTGAGTTCAAGTCACACTCTTCAACCTAATTGTGAGGATTCTGATCAAGCATCTTATTATGGATTGCTAAAGATTCCTTTGGGACTGGTAGTAAAAAGTAGGTATTTTTCTTTGCAGGAATGAGTTTCTGAGGCTGGCCATGCCTCAGCCTGTGAACCCACAGCTCAGTGCATGGACCATCACTGGGATGTCAGAAAGGCTTAACTTCTTCAGAGGTAAGAGTGTGAACTGCACTAATGTTTCCAACATAAGTATTTTTATATGGGTGGCCTATATTCACTTCAGTCTATATTCGCTTCTCTGTATTATTATTTTCAGTGAACAAGCAGGCAAACATGGAAACCTTTTTAACCAATTTTAAAACTGTTAATAAACTTTCAGGAAAAGCTAACTGAAGTCTGGAATAAATAAACAAATAAGAAATACAGTGCATAACATGATTATTTTAAGTGAGTAAAGAAAAAAAAAACAATTAAAGGCCTGGAGGAATGCTATAAATAAAACATTAATTTTTCAGTATAGCATATAAAACTGCATATTCTTTCAAAGCATTTCAACTCTGGTTATATTTACATGATCCGATTCTTAGAAACATCTTAATGTTGTTATTCAAATATTTACCGAAAGATTGAAGTTTTAAGGAATACATTTGAAAAATCACAGGATTCTCAAAAGCATAAAAACAAGTTTGTAAACAATAGGTACAACCACAAAGCAGTCTGAAGGAAAATCCCTTCACTGTGCAGAGGGCTACACAGACAAATGGAAATGGAGGGGGAGTCTGGCAGGTAGAAGAGAGGCAGCCATGGGATGAGATGAAAAGAATTCTGATTTAATGATGTCCGAACCAGAAATTCTGGGAGAGAAACTACCTTTTTAAAAAGGTACATATAGATTTTTAGTTTATTTCACTTTTGCTTGCTTAAGTTGTGAAGCCCTCATTACTTCTTGGCCTTTTGGCTAAGATCAAGTGTGAAGCCCTCCCATCTTAGGCAAAGTGGTCATGGTTTAGAACTAATGATAATAATATCATATCTTAAGTATAATTAATATGTTTATTATTTTTAGTATGTTTATTTTATTTTGTGAAAATTGGTTAATAAGGAGGCTTAAATAAAGGGCCATTTTGATGTTTTCTTGACATCTTATGAATCAGCTGGCAAATTTTTAGTGGTCTAGTAAAAATTAAATCAGAGCTTGACATCCTACGTCTTTATGTTTTCTCTAAATTTTCTTTCATCTTAGTTGCTTGATTAAAGATTCATTTGCCCTGCAAATGAACAAGAAGCTGTTGCTGAACTGTCTCGATAATTCATCTGATATACTCTGTGTGCCACTTGTGACAGAGCGGTGTGCCAGAGCCAGTTAGTACTGACTCATGAGAGCTAATTGTTAAATGTTTTGAATTTTTTGATTGATTATTAAATTGTTGGTAGCTTGAAACTGGCCTCAGTGAGATGGAAATATTCCTATAAACAAAACAAACCAGTTGCTTTTGTTTGTTTGTTTACAGGGATTGGTTGTTAAGTATTTGCCAGACTGCCTCTGCACCTGTACCTCCAAACTTTTAAACTGTTTTTTTGCATCCACTGTTTTATTTTGCTACAGTGTATATCACCTTGGATCATAAGATATGCAGTAATCACAAGCTTCTCTTCGAAGACCTGAGGCATTTGCAATGCAGCCTTGATGATACAGACATGTCCTGCACTCCAACAAGTACACAGTATACTTCTTCATGGGGAGCTCAGATCCTCACCTCTGGCAAACATTACTGGGAGGTGGATTTGAAAGACTCTTGTAACTGGGTTATAGGACTTTGCAGAGAAGCCTGGACAAAGAGGAATGACATGCGACTTGACTCTGAGGGTATCTTTCTACTTCTGTGTCTTAAAGTGGATGACCATTTCAGCCTCTTATCTACTTCCCCACTGTTACCTCACTATATTCCAAGGCCCCAAGGCTGGCTAGGGGTGTTCCTAGATTATGAATGTGGGATAGTGAGCTTTGTTAATGTTGCCCAAAGTTCCCTCATTTGTAGTTTCCTCTCTCGCATTTTCTATTTTCCTTTGAGACCTTTCATTTGCCATGGATCTAAATAATCAGGGACAGATCAAAAACCTGACCAAGGCCTTGGTAATTCTAATAGCAGAGGAAGCTCCTATTCTGGTTACTTTCTTAATGGGGAAAATCAGGCATATCTCATTACCTTTTACTTAATTTTACCTCATGGATATATATTTATTGTATCATTTTTTAAAATGTTAATAATGTACAGTATATACATTTGTCATTTCTATTTTATTTGAATAGATGTAATGTTTTTTATTATATTGTATAGGATGCATGCTCTTTTAACTTGTTATCAAAGCTTACTGGAGGTGAAAGAATATATGAGTATGAAAACCCAGCTAACTGAGTCAAATTAAAGCACAGACAAGTTGCCTTCCAGATAGCCCTTATGTAAAACTCAGTGTCAGCCTAAAATTCTCTGTTCCTTCTCTTCATCTGGATAAACTCTTTCCCTTCACCAGTTCTCAGCTTTCTGAACTATATAAAGTCTCAGATGTCAAGAACAGCTCATACATTTCCTTCGTAAAACTCCTAATAGAATTTGGGTCTTTTTTTCAAGTTTGTAAATTACAAGAAGGGAAAATCAATGACAGTTCTTCTCATTCGTTACAGGAATAAGAAACAGTCTGATTTTTTTGCAAAACAGTCTGATTTTTTTGAGAGATATTCAAGAAATAGGTAAATAATTAAATGAATAAACATGTAAAAAGTTATTAAAATTAAAAGCTATAGAACCAACAAAAATATACTACAATATAGCCATAATTAGCAAGACAAAACAGGTTGAGAAATATCATTACATAAAGGATACATAGATATGGTACTATGGTACTTAAGCCTTCTTGTTCAACTGAACCTTTATCATTTTGTAATGATCTTCTTAATTGTTTTTGGTTTAAAGTCTTTTTTATCTTATGTAAGAACAGATGCTCCTGCATTTTGTTGT
>NW_012114866.1:395050-399847 GCF_000951035.1 Colobus angolensis palliatus | reverse complement strand
TTGCTGAACTGTCTCGATAATTCATCTGATATACTCTGTGTGCCACTTGTGACAGAGCGGTGTGCCAGAGCCAGTTAGTACTGACTCATGAGAGCTAATTGTTAAATGTTTTGAATTTTTTGATTGATTATTAAATTGTTGGTAGCTTGAAACTGGCCTTAGTGAGATGGAAATATTCCTATAAACAAAACAAACCAGTTGCTTTTGTTTGTTTGTTTACAGGGATTGGTTGTTAAGTATTTGCCAGACTGCCTCTGCACCTGTACCTCCAAACTTTTAAACTGTTTTTTTGCATTCACTGTTTTATTTTGCTACAGTGTATATCACCTTGGATCATAAGATATGCAGTAATCACAAGCTTCTCTTCGAAGACCTGAGGCATTTGCAATGCAGCCTTGATGATACAGACATGTCCTGCACTCCAACAAGTACACAGTATACTTCTTCATGGGGAGCTCAGATCCTCACCTCTGGCAAACATTACTGGGAGGTGGATTTGAAAGACTCTTGTAACTGGGTTATAGGACTTTGCAGAGAAGCCTGGACAAAGAGGAATGACATGCGACTTGACTCTGAGGGTATCTTTCTACTTCTGTGTCTTAAAGTGGATGACCATTTCAGCCTCTTATCTACTTCCCCACTGTTACCTCACTATATTCCAAGGCCCCAAGGCTGGCTAGGGGTGTTCCTAGATTATGAATGTGGGATAGTGAGCTTTGTTAATGTTGCCCAAAGTTCCCTCATTTGTAGTTTCCTCTCTCGCATTTTCTATTTTCCTTTGAGACCTTTCATTTGCCATGGATCTAAATAATCAGGGACAGATCAAAAACCTGACCAAGGCCTTGGTAATTCTAATAGCAGAGGAAGCTCCTATTCTGGTTACTTTCTTAATGGGGAAAATCAGGCATATCTCATTACCTTTTACTTAATTTTACCTCATGGATATATATTTATTGTATCATTTTTTAAAATGTTAATAATGTACAGTATATACATTTGTCATTTCTATTTTATTTGAATAGATGTAATGTCTTTTATTATATTGTATAGGATGCATGCTCTTTTAACTTGTTATCAAAGCTTACTGGAGGTGAAAGAATACATGAGTATGAAAACCCAGCTAACTGAGTCAAATTAAAGCACAGACAAGTTGCCTTCCAGATAGCCCTTATGTAAAACTCAGTGTCAGCCTAAAATTCTCTGTTCCTTCTCTTCATCTGGATAAACTCTTTCCCTTCACCAGTTCTCAGCTTTCTGAACTATATAAAGTCTCAGATGTCAAGAACAGCTCATACATTTCCTTCGTAAAACTCCTAATAGAATTTGGGTCTTTTTTTCAAGTTTGTAAATTACAAGAAGGGAAAATCAATGACAGTTCTTCTCATTCGTTACAGGAATAAGAAACAGTCTGATTTTTTTGCAAAACAGTCTGATTTTTTTGAGAGATATTCAAGAAATAGGTAAATAATTAAATGAATAAACATGTAAATAGTTATTAAAATTAAAAGCTATAGAACCAACAAAAATATACTACAATATAGCCATAATTAGCAAGACAGAACAGGTTGAGAAATATCATTACATAAAGGATACATAGATATGGTACTATGGTACGTAAGCCTTCTTGTTCAACTGAACCTTTATCATTTTGTAATGATCTTCTTAATTGTTTTTGGTTTAAAGTCTTTTTTATCTTATGTAAGAACAGATGCTCCTGCATTTTGTTGTTGTTGTGTTGTTTTTATTTGCATGGTAGATCTTTCTCCATCCTTTACTTTGAGCCTGTGGATGTTACTCTATGTGAGATGGATCTCTCAAGACAAATACACTTGGATCTTATCTTTTTATTCAGCTTGCTACTCTGCCTTTTAATTGTGAAGTTTAGATCATTTACGTTTAGGATTTGTTTTGATATGTGATATTTTAATCCTGTCATCTGTTTGTTTTGTAAAGTTGATTGTATAGTTGCTTTATAGTGTCTGTTAGCTATATGGTTTACTCAATATTTTGGTCTCTCTCAGTGGGAGTGGAGCTTTCCAGTTGCATCTATTTGGCCATCTTCTGTTCTTCTTCAGCTGAGTGGCTTTTCATACCTTGAATACACCACATTTTATTTATCCAAACACCAGATGATGTGCATCTGAATTGCTCCCAGTTTTAGCAACTATGATTTATATTTCTATGCAAATCAGCCCACATATCGTTCATTTATTGTGGGTAGCTACTTGGGGTGAAGTACTGAATTATTTAGTGGATTTTTTCATCATTTAAGAACTTGTCAAAATACTTCTTTTGAAAGTGACTATACCATTTTACATTGCCACCAGCATCTTGATAAGAGTTCTAATTCCTCTACATCCTCACTGACGCTTAGTATTTTCAACCTTTATTACATAGGCCTTTTTATTTTTTAGTGTGTAGTAATAGCTCATTGTGGGTTAATTTGCACATATATTACTAGTGATTAATGATGTTGAGCATCTTTTTTTTTTTTTTTGGAGAGAGGATCTCCTTCTGTCAAGCAGGCTGGAGTGCAGTGGCAACATCATAGCTCACCTCAAACTCCTGGGCTCAAGGTATCCTACCACCTCAGCCTTCCAAGTAGCTGGGACTCCAGGCACACATCACTATGTCCAGCTAATTTTTAAAATTGTCTGCAGAGATGTGGTCTTTCCATGTTGCCCAGGCTGGTCTGGAACCACTGGCCCTAAGTTATCCTCCTGTCTTGGCCTCCCAAAGTGCTATAATTATAGACATGAGCCACCACACCTGGCCTTGAGCATCTTTTACTATCATTAGTTTCCATCCAAGTATCTTCTTTAGTGAATCATCTGCTCAGGTCTTTTAGGTTGTACAATGATTTCATTGGATCGTTTGTCTACTTGCTGAGTTGTAAGAGTTCTTTTTGATACAAATCCTTTATCACATATATGTTTTGCAAATATAATTTCTGCCAGTCTATGGCTACATCTTAATTTTATTGTTTCCTTGGAAGAACAACATTTTTAATTTTAATAAATCCAGTTTGTCATTTTTAATGTTTCTTTTTTTGATGCCACATGTAAGAAATACTTGTCTAATACAAGGTCACTAAATTTTTTTATAAGACTACTTCTAGAAGTTTCATAATTTCAGCTTACATTTAGGTCAGTGATCCATTTTGAGTTAATTTTTATGTACAGTGTAATGTGGGTTTGAAGTTCATATTTTTTGCACCTGAATTCCAAAAATTTAAGTACTATTTGTGGAAAAGATTATCCTTGAATCTTTTGAATGATCTTAGCACCTTTGTCAAAAATCAACTGACCCTGTATGTGTTATCTACTCTGGACTCTAATTCTGTTTTATTGTTGTAGATATTTATTTATCTCACCATACACCAATATACCTTCTTGATCCCTACATACTTATAGCACATTTGGATACAGATAATGTAAATCTTCTCATTTTATTCTTTTTTGAAAATACTTTGGCAATTTTATAACTTTTATATTCCTCAGTACTTTTAACAACTTCATTGAAATATAATCTGTACACCATAAAATTCTCTCATGTAACATTCTCCCATACATAACATTCAATAAATTTTAGTGTATTTATTGTGTTCTGCAACTGTCACCATAATTTAGTTTTTGAACATTATCATTACTCCAAAAGGGTGCCTTGTGCTGGTTTACAATTAATTTCACCTTCTACACTAGTTCCAAGAAATCAATTATCTCTTTCTAGTGTTCTGCCTCTGAATGTTCCATATCTATGAATTGTACAATATGTAGTTTTTACTGTGTCTTTTCATTTGGCATAATATTTCCAGTATTTATCCATATTGTAGTATAAATCAGTATTTCATTATTTATTATTTTTCTGGTTAGCTTTTCAATGTATGAATAGTTTACATTCTGATGTTCATTGAAGAGTTGATCAAGATTTGGAT
The DNA here is from genome assembly GCF_000951035.1 of Colobus angolensis palliatus. Lineage (NCBI taxonomy): Eukaryota > Metazoa > Chordata > Mammalia > Primates > Cercopithecidae > Colobus > Colobus angolensis. The sequence continues at coordinate 395,913 of NW_012114866.1, read as the reverse complement.
TGTTTTACCTTTTTAGCTATCATAAATAATGCTATCATGTATATATGAGTTTAAGTCTTTGTATAAACATATTTTTATTTCTTTTAGGTAGATACTGAGGAAAGGGATTCCTGGATTTTCTGGTACATTTATGTTTATTTATTTATTTTTTTAAGAAAACAAACTGTTTTTCAAAGTGGCTGTGTTATTTTACATGCTTACCTGGAATGCGTTAAACTTCCCATTTTTTTCATAACCTTAACAATGAATATTATTGTCTGTGTTTTTTTATTATAGCTATTGTATTGACCTTATAGTTGCATGTAATTGTGGTTTTAATTAAAATATTCTCAATGACTATGATATTGAGTATCTTTTTTGTACTTATTAGTTATATTAGACATGTTCAATTCATGAACCATTTATAAAATAAATGTGAAAGGTCTTAACTTACCTATTAAAAGATAAAAAATAATTTTGTAAGCTCAAATAAAATTCCCAGCTATGTCCTATAAACAAAAAAAGACACCTAAAGTAAAATAATTCTGAAAGACTGCAAGTAAAGAGAAGGACAAAATTATGCTAGAAAGATGAAGACATTAAGAAAGAAGGATCTGAGAATCTAATAAGAAAGTAAGTAGAATTTAAACCAACAACTTTCAATGTGACAATTTAATGCTATCAAAATTTGCAATAAAAAATTATAAATTATAAATAGCTATATACCAAATGTATAGGAACCAAAGTTGTAAAGTTAAAAGTTAAAACAGATGCTAGAAACCTTAGGTAGAAACACACTCAATATAGAAAACATTTATATAGGACTTTTAGTATCAAATAGATAAAGAAGCCATTAATATATATGGAATATTTATATACATACA
>NW_012114866.1:386243-395000 GCF_000951035.1 Colobus angolensis palliatus | reverse complement strand
ACCATTTATAAAATAAATGTGAAAGGTCTTAACTTACCTATTAAAAGATAAAAAATAATTTTGTAAGCTCAAATAAAATTCCCAGCTATGTCCTATAAACAAAAAAAGACACCTAAAGTAAAATAATTCTGAAAGACTGCAAGTAAAGAGAAGGACAAAATTATGCTAGAAAGATGAAGACATTAAGAAAGAAGGATCTGAGAATCTAATAAGAAAGTAAGTAGAATTTAAACCAACAACTTTCAATGTGACAATTTAATGCTATCAAAATTTGCAATAAAAAATTATAAATTATAAATAGCTATATACCAAATGTATAGGAACCAAAGTTGTAAAGTTAAAAGTTAAAACAGATGCTAGAAACCTTAGGTAGAAACACACTCAATATAGAAAACATTTATATAGGACTTTTAGTATCAAATAGATAAAGAAGCCATTAATATATATGGAATATTTATATACATACATACACACATACACACACACACACACACATATAAACACACACATATATATTGTATAAAAGACCTTAAGATCATAATCAATATAGATCTTATGTGTATTTTAACACCATGGAATTTACTAATATTTTCCTTTAATTTATGGTTATGGTTATTTGGTTTACAGAATATTCTATATTATTTAAAAATTGTATTTTCTATGATCATGTTAAATAACTACACAAACATACACACAGATACACGAAACAGTTCTGATTAAGCCTCTGTTATAGGCAGATACTGTATCTCTGCGACTTGTGAATGGGATCTTCTCAGTGATCTTGCTCTGCCTTTGGTTCTAGGTCTTAATCTAACACATATTTATGCTGTTTCCCATCTTTTAGTTCCTTGTTTCCACCTATGAGCTGGAACAAATTTTTACCAGTACCTTAAGGGAAGCTATGTTTCTTGATCTTCCTGCAGTGGTTTAGACTTCTGTTATAGTGCAGAGATAGGGAAGAAGAGACAGGGAAGGTCCAGGTCTTTGTGTGTGACACAATGTTTAGATACATTGTAAAGAAGTAAAGAAAAAAGTGGGGAAAAAGAAGGAAAATCTTTAGATAGAATAGAACTTGTCTGTTGTTAATATTTAATATTCTTCAATATTAAATATTCTTTAAGAATAAGTTTTGTCCAGATTCGTTTCTTAAAGTGATGTTTGATATTCTTTAATTTTGTTGCAAGTAGTGAGAGTTCATTCTTTTGCTTTGCTTCATAAAATTTATTTGCATGAATATATCACTATTTAGGCATTCTACTAGAGATAAGCTTTTTAACTTAAATTTTAGTATACTATGAACAGCAATGGTATGAAGAATGTTGTACTGTTGTACACATATTTTAATTAATACATGAATGCAGCCTGTAATTCCAGTACTTTGGGAGGTCAAGGCAGGCAGATTGCTTGAGCCCAGGGATTTGAGACCAGCTTGGGTAACATAGTGGGACCCCATTTGTACAAAAAAGACAATGTGTATATGTTGGATGTATATTTAGGAGTGGTCATAAAGAATACTTTATGTAGATTTCCCAAAATGTCTTCAAAGTGGTTGTATAACTTTACATTCCACCGTGTATCACTGAAATTTCATTCGTTCAGCATCTTTGTCAACACATGGTAATAAATCTCTCAGTAAATTCTGGTCACACTTATGGGTGATTAGTGGTTCATCTTGTGATTTTAATTTGCCTTAATCTAATGATTAATAAGCACTTTTTCACATAGAATAGCAATATGATATGCATCATGAGTGATGATTTTCATAAAATGAATAGGTACTATATATAAGCACATTTTGAAAAGTATAAATAGGCCAGGTGCAGTGGCTCACACTTGTAATCCCAACACTTTGGGAGGCCGAGGCAGGCAGATCACTCGAGGACAGGAGTTTGAGACCAGCCTGGCCAACATGTTGAAACCCTGCCTCTACTAAAAAGCAATTAGTCAGACATGGTGATGCTCACCTGTAATCCCAGCTACTGGGGAGGCTGAGGCCTGAAAATCACTTGAATACAGAAGGCAAAGGTTCTAGTAAGCCAAGATTGTGCAACTGTACTCCAGCCTCCAACAGAGCAAGACTCTGTTTCAATAAAATAAAATAAAAGTATAAGTATGTCCAAAAATGTCCAATAGTATTACAGTAAATGTACTTTCATTAAACTGGAAGGAACTTAATCAGATATAAGCCATGCATCTTATGTGAGAAGACACACACACTAGAAGGGCTCTTTTAGGTACTTCTGTTACTCCGTAGATGGACAATTTCCTGATTTGTTTCTGGTCAGAAATGACTGCAGTAAAAGACAGGCCTGACAAAGAGAAGGAGTGCTATATAAAAGGAAACTGAACAATATTAACAAAGTTCACAGTTCCACTTCCATTAACTAGAAATTCTTCTGACTGAAAGACTGTGGCACATATTGAAATAAAAGTGAGGAAGTGGTAAATTGTAGTGAAAGTTCTCTTTAACAATCTAAGGAGAGAATATCTCTACATCATTTATCTCATTATTCCTATTCTTCCCTTTCTAGTCATAATTACAGACACCAAAAGCCCAATTTCAAGAGTCTCTCATCTCCAAGTAATGTCTGCCAAAAGTGAGACATTGAGAACATCTGAATTCTCATTGAAGAAAACACTTAGATCTTGGAGTTGTACATGGCAGATCTTGAGGATAACGTCCAACATTCACACTTCGCAAATCTCCAAGTAGGATGATATGGCTATTAGCTTTGTCAGGATACAGAGTAACATTCATTGCAAAAAGAAAAAAGATACACGCATACATATACATACATGAATAATGGGATCTTATCTCCCCGGAAAAGTGTATAAAGTGTATTTCTTCTCAAGATATTATATAACTGAGCAATATGAGATCAAGAGACCAAGGACAATTCTGTTTAAATTATTTAATACAGGATTACTAATACATCTGCAGAACAAACAAATCCCTAACCACAGACAATAACCATTTTCTGAAAATTCAAATAATAAAAATCAAATATAAGACTAATATCTTTGAGTTCAATTTTCACAACCAAATGCCCTATAAATTATCTGCCATTAAGTCCCTTCACCTATCAGAGATGGCTGAAAACATTTGTTAGTTCTAAATAATAATTTCCAGAAAAACATTTCTTAGTTCTAAATAACAACATCATTTACCAAGGATGTGAGGATTTGCCGTTTATTCAAGTTCTTCCCTAGAAAACAAAAGAAAGTCCATTTATGTTATTTTTTGAAGTGAATATATATATATGAACATTTTAGAAGTGTTATTTACAAATAATTTTCTTAAACCTCTAGTCTGTCTGATCCTCTGAATTCACACTGGGCTACCCTGAATTTTCTGATTTAACATTAGCTCTTCATACTGTAAGTTAAAATGTTTTGCTTCCTTGCTTAGTTTTTGTTTTAGTTTTTTAAAAACAATTTTAATATTTATTCAAATTTTATATCACACAAATAATATAGGCCATTGTAAAAAGTAATATAAAGAACAACACACCAGTACAACAGACACCCCCAAAAATCTACCCTTAGCAGTTGAAAATTAAATATACTGAATAAATATAGAATTTTATAAGTAACATTGAATAATTTACCTGAACTCTGAACATTGCACCATTTATTCATTTTTCCCTTACTTTGTCATTCTGTTTGCCTATTATGTAAGTCATCAATTGTGGGCCTGGATCTATTTAAGTTTCATACTGATTCATTCTCCATCTTGCCAATATGATTACAAGGATGTATGCAGTTATAAAGAGTCTGCACAGTCAAAATGATGTACTAATTTCTGAAAATAAATTCAATAATTAAAGTAAAAAGGTTGTCCATATGATTTCACAAAAAATACTAGATTATGAGCATACTGCTAATGGGCTGCCCCTTACATAGAAAGCAGTTGAACTTTTTAATCAGTCTAGAAATTGGCCCTGCTCTGAGCTCTGAGTTCACAGCCTAGGGCACTTGCAGCTATCCTGCCTCACTTTTATAAGGAAAAATTTGCAGTTAACATTTATCCAGTTACAAAAATCACTAGTCTTATGTATTTAAGGTGCTTGAACAACATCTTATTTCATTCCACAATTTGAAAACTACAATAGCATCACTTTGTTTTTCCCAGATTAGTTTTTATTTGTGACTCCTAAATTTTCAAATCAAATGAAAATTCTCAGTCAGAATTGAGTCTATTCTTTACTTATAACAACCAGTAATTTTTAAAGACCCTGACTCTCGTATGTCTTGAGAATATTCAGCAATAAAATTCTAGTATACAGTTTTTACCAGACTCCACTGCAATGCTCCCCGTGTGGAACAATGGGACTTTTCTCAAGGCTAGTAGTTTATGTTGTTTGTTTGCCAAAGTAGAGGCTGTGAAATTGATTTATAGAGCTGCCCTTGGCAGCCAATTGTCCTCACACTTATAGGGTCTCTTTCATCTAGACTCCTTCTCTACTTTTCTATTCCTGCACCCACTATTTCTACATTCACTAAAGTAATTGCCTCTGTTACACTTAAAAAACTTAACACTTTCACATACGCATAGGATTTTTAGAACTAAAAAATTAACCTGGAATAGATTAGTAGAATTTTGCTTTTGGTTTTTTTTTTTTTTTTTTGGAACTTTTCTTTTAAACCATGCCAAATAAAATTACTGAATACTGGAAACATTTCTATATCAGAGGAAGGGAAAAAATAGATTCATAAAAAATTGAGTTAACATTTTAATAATGTACGAGCTCATTTCAGTAGCTCTTGTGAAAACTCTGAAAGCGCATCTGCTGGAATCAGGGACAGACTCAACTGCGCACTATGTCTCGAAAAGCCAGTGAAGGCAAAAACAGGAGGCTTAGTGGTCTTCACGGGACACCTCTTTCACTAAGTCCTGTCTAAGAACTTGAGAGAATTTTGAAAAATAGTCTTTCCTCAGTTTCCTCATATTTGAGAAGTCATTGTCTATTTTCTTTACAATAGAGACTCCCAATTGAGCAGATTGACAGAGGAGAAACCTCTGAAGAAGTCTCATTTCTAAGGATCTTCTCAGAGTGAGTGGGGTGGAAGGAGATCTGAGAAGTCGATGTGCTCTGTTATAAACATAAATGAGTTGTCCACCAATGTCCAAGTTCTCATTCTTAAATATATCTGACTCAAAGATGACTGGGATACAAATCTAGTGATAAAAGTTAAAGAGAAAATAGAGGAGGGAGGTAGTTAGTTAGAATCTCAAGCTTTCCTCATATTTCTATGACCAAAATATTAACTTAAATATTATTTTATGGATTTTCAAAAACCTAAATAAATTTTTATTCATTTAAATGGCCAGTTTTCCTTTGGCCTTGTACCTTCATCAATTCGCAAAATTCATTTGTTCATGGATAAAGTATAAGTAAGCTGCACGATTTCTAGAGAATTTTTTGAGGGGAAACAATAAAGCAGCCACAGTTATAGAAGTATGTTTTTGGAAACAAATAATGAAAGTTGGAGGGAATGTGGATTTCATCTGAGAGAAATAATTTCCATGCACGGGAATGTTCAGCACCCTTACACCCTAAATCTCCTTTCTCACCTGGAGCAACTCCATGTCTGGCTTGTCAAGCATTTCCTTTTTAAGATACCCCCTTTTGGCTGGGTGCGGTGACTCAAGCCTGTAAGCCCAGCACTTTGGGAGGCCGAGGCCGGCGGATCACGTGGTCAGGAGATCGAGACCATCCTGTCTAACATGGTGAAACCCCATCTCTACTAAAAATACAAAAAGTTAGCCAGGGGTGGTGGCGGGCACCTGTAGTCCCAGCTACTGGGGAGGCTGAGGCAGGAGAATGGCGTGAAGGCGGGAGGCAGAGCTTGCAGTGAACCGAGATCGCACCACTGCACTCCAGTCTGGGCGACAGAGCTAGACTCTGCCTCAAAAAAGAAAGAAAAACCCTCTTATGAGCCATTCTGGTCTTATATGTGCGTGTGTGTGTGTGTATACATAAACATATACATATACATATATGTATATGTGTGTGTATGTGTATATATATGTGAAGTTACTAAAAGTTCTTCTTGCCCTCGATTTTCAGTCTTTCTAAATTATGTTGTCTGTCCTCATGGAAAAATAGAGGCATCTTCTAAAACTAAACACTGATTGTTTTTCTCCTTACATTCATATAATTCTGCTGTGGTATTGGGTTAGACGGAATGTAAACCCATTCATCCATCTATTATTGAATCTTACTGATACTTCCCTGCTTTATCACAGAAAAATCCATTATACTTCAGGCTTATTTGTCAATTGTCAGAATCCACAAAACCTTATGACCTTTGGGGTTCTGGGTTCTCTATTCTGTTCCATTGGTCTGTATGCCTATTTTTATACCAGTACCATGTTATTTTGGTGGTGAATAGAGGCCTGGAGAATGGGGATGTAATGTTCAGGGGTCAGACAGCCAGGTTCAGCACAGTCTCACTAGCAATTAGAGAGGGGATAGGAAAAGGGAAAGGTGGTGAAGACTAGAGGCAGATTTATGAAAGGAACCAGAGCCCTTGGTTGGGCAGATACGGGAGTGGAGGGCGATTCCAGCTTGTCTTCTGCAGCATGAACATCCCAAACCCCTTCCATAAACAGACATCTATACACAGCAGCCCTCCTGTGACTGAGATTCCTGGTTATTTCCTTGTTGATGCAGGAGTGAGAGGGGTTAGAGAGGTAACTGACCAGGTACCTAAGCCCTCTGCCCATGGGTAGTGTTGGGAACCTTGGCTTCTAGCTCCAAAGCAGCTACAGCAAATTTTCAGGGCAATGGCCTGGTTTGTGGCCCAGACTTCCTGGCATTGTCATGTCCCACTGTTTGACAGCTGAGGGTCCTTCTGCTCTAACCTAAGAATAGATAAAACACGTGTTGGTTACTCTAAAGCTGTTCAAGGCTGCCTGTCATATCTGTGGCTGGAAAAAGTTTTAGTGGCTTTGCTTAGTGTTTTCAGATAATTTGTAAATCAGTTTTCAGTTAAATTGTGAAGTTGATCTGTTTTATTCTGTTGTTTAAAAATTAAGAAAGAAAATTATAGGAATTCTGTTCTTTTAAGGATATTTTACTGTTTCTGTTAATGTTTATTTAGATAAGTATATTTAATTTTCTATTATTTTATGTTACATTTTAACTGCAAATCATATTGAGTAGCAGTTTAATTTAATTTTCTATTATTTTATGTTACGTTTTTAACTGCAACTCATATTGATTTGCAGATAAAAACGTAACATAAAATAATAGAAAATTAAATAGGACTTTATTTAGCTTTAAGATGTTTTATTTTGGAAAATGTTTAACTAAATATATAAGTAAAACTATGGAAAAAATTTGCATATATAAGGGTAGAATTGGTCCTCAGATCTAGCAATAGCTGAGCAAATAATTTTAGTGCTTTGGGAGGCAGATGTTGGAGAATCCCTTGAGCTCAGAAGTTCGAGGTTACAATGAACTATGATTGCACCACTACACTCCAGCCTGGGCAACAGAGCAAGACCCCGTCTCAAAAAAAAAAATCTGCATTTTACTGGAGGAGGGACACCGATAGTGTTACTCTCCCCTCGCATTATTAGATAGATCAAAGAAAAATGTGAGAATAAAAGCCACCCTGCAGATTGCAGTGAGGATTGTGTGCAGTGTGTGCCAAGAACAACACAGTGTGCAGCATGACATCCTCTTCACTGATATCCTCGTCCTCTCTTCTTGCCATTTTCTTTTTTTATATACAAAATTCATAGCTTTATAAGGAGGAACGGGAGGAAAATATGACATGGCTGGTCCAAAACTATAAAAGAAAAAAATAAAATGAAAAGTTACCAGATGACATAGCAAAGGGATCCTCAGACATATAGAGGCCAGGAGACAAAAGAGAAATGTTTTCTTAGCAGGGAAGAAGAACTCTGAAGATGTTTCTCTGTTGTGAGAAATCCAGCAGCCAACGCATTAGCAATTAAGTATTTTATCGAGGGGATATATTGGTTTTACAAAGTTGTTAACCATGGGTCTGCTTCGTGATAGTATATTTTCATACTACAAAATTTATTAGGAATCAATTTTTACACTACTTTCCAGGAGTAAAAATTTTACCAATCAATTCACTATTCTTGTTGCCCAGGAGGGTAGAGATGATCACAGATCACAGAACTGCCTAGTGTTAACTAAGGACAATTTATTACACAGAAAGACTCGTGTGTGTGCCTGCACATGTGTGTGTGATTTAATCACAAATTGAAGGTTTAAAGTTTGCATTGGTAGAAGATAATTCTTTCTGACTCCTGGCTTCAGAGTCCCATGTTTATTGGGAGCAAAGAGAGTCAAGCTGGGAAGAAGAGTAGCCCTGTGCCCTCCAGAACGGCAGCATGTTTGGGAATTGTGAGGCTTCATGCTTTCCAGGAGCCTCTGGAACTAGGAGAATGTCACCAGTGACTAGCACAGTGCCACCTTCCTTACACCTGCCTATCAGCCCTCCTCAGGGCATCCAAATGTGGCCCTCTCCTTAACTCCTTCCTCTGCTTCTCTTCTCCCAACCCTGGGATCTGAGCTCTCTCTTTACCTGTGCACAGTATCTACTTAGGGAAGCCCCAGCACCTGCTGCAGTCAGGGCTGCAGCCCTGAGCTGAGTCTAGTAGAAATTTTGTAAACTGGTATTCGGGGGGCGGAGCAAGATGGCCGAATAGGAACAGCTGCAGTCTCCAACTCCCAGCGCGAAGGACACAGAAGACCGGTGATTTCTGCATTTTGA
>NW_012114866.1:376015-380973 GCF_000951035.1 Colobus angolensis palliatus | reverse complement strand
AAAAAAAAAAAAATTTTGTAAACTAAAGATAGCATAAGATTATTATACACTGCAGGTGGAAATGTAAATTAGTCCACCTACAATGGAAAGCAGTCTGGAGATTTCTCAAAGAACTTAACACAGAACTACCATTTGATCCAATTATCCCATTACTTAGTATATGCTCAAAAGAAAATAAATCATTCTACTAAAGCAACACATGCACTCCTATGTTCATGGCAGCACTATTCACAATAACAAAGACATAATCAACCCAGGTGTCCATCAATGGCACACTGTATAAATAAAATGTAATACATATACACCATGGAATACTACACAGCCATAAAAAAGAATGAAATCATGTCCTTCACAGAAATGTGGATGGAGCTGGAGGCTGTAATCCTAAGCCAATTAATGCAGCATCAGAAAACCAAATGCTATATATTCTTACTTACATGCGAGAGCTAAGCACTGAACACACATAGGCATCAGTATGGGAAACATAGACTCTGGACTACCTGAGGGTGGAGGGAGAGGGATGGGTTAAAAAACTACCTCTTGGGGGCGGTCTCTACAGCCTGTCTCTCTCCGGATCGCTCCTCCTGCTCCTCTTCTGCTCCTGGTAGGCCTTGCGCCCACCGAGTTACCTGCCCTCAAGCTTCTGCCCAGAGAAGCACAGCCGCAGGGGCGCGTCCTGTCACTCCGCCCCGCCATTTACCCTCCCCTGAGCCCGGGTGCCTGACTCAGGCCTCCCGGTGCGAGGAGACCTGGGACCCCGCACCTGCCTGCCTAGCGCTTCTGCCCTGGCATGCGAAGCACCACACCCTCCTCTGCCCTGTGCCGGGCCTGGAGGCGCCCCTTTCAGATCTCAGCCGCCACCACAGCGGCGCCGCACGCGGGAGGGCGTGACATAGGGATGGCTTTCCCAGCTGGCTGCCACGCAGGAGCTCTAGTTGCTTAGCTCGAGACCTGAAATCAAGGCATGACTTAACAGCTTATCTTGTAAGAGAAAAGCTCAACTCAAAGGCAGATTGCTAGACCGGACTTTGTTACAAGCAGGACTGCGATGATGCTTAGAGCACTGAAGTGAACTCCAGGCTAGGTACAGAAAGTGACTTCTCTGCTTTCCCTCCCAAGTACAAGTGTATACACGTTGCAGACTTGAATCACTGAAGATGTAAGCCAGCTGTTACTCTCATATTGGGAGACACCCTGTGGACAACATGAAGACTGTCCCTTATCAAAGTCTTTAGTAAACAGAAAGGAGTCAAAGTTAAAGAATGTGTTTGATTACCCGGACTGCAGTATTTTGGAAAATGAACCAAGGCCTGGGTTTTACTCTGGAAGTCTGCCCTGTCTGCTTCTGTAATCTGGTGCTTGCATCCAGATCTTGGCCTTTTATGGACACTGTATGTTACTCTTATGATTCTCTGCTCTTCTGTTAGTTCAGATGTGGCACCTTATTTCATTTCTGAGCCACTCTCTGCCGTCCAGAAACTTAGTGGACCTATAGAACTCTGTTGTTCTGCTAAACCTGTGACCACTCATATCTCAAGGTCGCATAATGTAAAAAATAGAAGAGAAACATAGAATATATTAAGATTCATCAGGGGACTTTAACAATTTTTTTCTCTTAACTCCTCCCTTTTGGGTTACTACCAATGCATTTTAAACGATAGGTCGATGTTGTTGTAAGTGGCCCTGTAACAGTATCCACAGCAGTTCTTGGTGATTTTGGTTCACCCACAAAGCATGTTATTACAGCAGAAGAAAAATGTGCTGTTTTCATTGGCTGCAGTGAACCAGAGAGTAACCCCAAAGCTGAGGTGTGCTCTAAAATCCAGGGAAAGTGGCTGAAGCATTCCACAAAGAATTACTTAATCCTTCCATCTTTAAATTTTGAATGTATCCTTAGAGGACAAGAAATCATACAAATATGTGGCTTATAATCCTGTCACACCTGAATTAAAAGTTAAACCCATTGGCCAAAAGCTCCTTGTGAGTCACCTTTCTTCAGATGATTTTGACATTCTTCATCCTGCTTGTTCACAGGTGTTAGTTTTTTTTTTTTCACATATTCCTCTAACCTTGGAGTGTGTGGTTAGTGCGGTCTCAGCTCCTCAATTGTGTTGGCTAAAGGACAAGCAGGATATTGCCCCAGGAAGCAACTGGAGAAGGTTGTATTCTTATGTTGCCACAGATAGCATTGACCCAGTGGACTCTGGAAACTATTCCTGCATGATGGGAAACATGACTGGAGATGTGAAATATGTAACATACATGGTTAATGTTCTTGAATATGCTCCCATTTCTAAAGGACTACAGGATCAGATAGTGTCTCTGGTGCTACAGTACATGTTACCTGTCATATTCATGGAAATCCACCTCCCAGCCATATCTGGTTTTATATTGCACAGCCTATTCATCCTTCCCCATGATATCTAATTGCAGGAAATTGACTGAAAGTCAGTGGGGTTATTGTGGAAGATACTGGGCTGTATCAGTGTTTAGCAGATAATGGGATTGGATTTATGCAGTTTACTGGAAGACTTGAAATTGAAAAAGACAATGGATTCAAACCATTTATAATCATGGCACCAGCAAGTGCAAAGGTGATAGGTGGAGACTTTGTCGTTCTGTCCTGCCATGCCACTGGGCTGCCAGTTTTGGTCATTCCTTGGTTATGACAGCTATGAGTTAATAGCCAGCCATCTTGCTTAAGTCCTTAGACCTAAATCCCAAAAGTCACACTTATCAAGGTCTGCAATCTTGGACCTGAAGCCTGGCTACTTCCTCATGTCCCAAGTTGACTCAAGCTCTCTCCATATTTAGGATGTGACTCAGAAACATGTGGGGAAACAGCTTTTATCTGAGGTTAAAACAAATGTCTCTCTCTTTAATCCACACTTACTGGTAAGGTCCAATGGATAACTCAGCTACAGGTTTCTGAACTTCGGGCTTTTGAAGGAAAGACTTTGTCACCCCTCAAAGTATTCTGTGTACTATGAACCCCAGTCAGTGGCTCTTAATATCAAGAAACCTTGGTAAGTACAAGGCATTCAGAAGGCTTGCATGAATAGTTTGCAGCGACGTATATACATCAGAAGGGGGTTCCTGACAAGGATGCACTGACATTTTTTATCTCAGTGTCCTAGAATTACTGTGTCTGTCCCTGGTCATCTTGAAGGAGATGGACCACCCCTTCCACCCCTCTAATCCAGTATCGTGTGCATCTACCTCAGTGATTTTGCTGTGTTGTGTTCATGATTGTCCAGTTGATACCAAATCTTGAAGAAAATTTCCAAAAGAATATTAACGTGGTCAGTTGTCGATTGTCCTTTTACAGGAATCTGGAACTTGAATGGTGTTTCTATAAGGGGCTCGTTGGATCTCATGTTTGGACCCTGAGTCTCTGGATATAGATCCTCAATGTCCACTTCTTAGGAAAAATAGGTGTAGTAGGTTATATTCCTCCCCCATTCTCTCTAAAAAGTGCCAAAATATATATTCCATCCCCATTGTCTTTCTATGATGTAACTTCAAGACTGCTACTGCTGTGTATGTTCTAGTCTCTTTACTTTGTGTAGGGTTGTGACTACAGCTGATGTTTTACTCTGTAGCATAATGGTAGTATAGACTTCTCCTGACTCTATGGGAATCTTCACTGTGGAAAATTATCCACCATGCTGTGAGCAAGGCCAAGCAACTACCTGGAGAGGCCGTCTGAATATATTCTAGGCAACAGCCCCAACCAAGGAACCCCAGACATCAGCCAGGATCATCTGCTGGACTGGAAGTAGAATGTTTGTTTCCATTATTTAATCAGTGATCATGAAAATGACCATTTGGTGGGTAGACAGACTCAATGGACTCACTATAAACTGGGTTTTCATCAGAACTGGGTTATGTTTGTTTTGTTTTTTGATTTGGTTTAATTTAGTTAGTTGTTTTTTTTTCCCTGATACTAATATGTTTCCACTGTAACATGAGGTGATGGTTATGTCTCAGGTCTCTAGATTATCAATGAGAATTCACAGTCTGTGTGAATTGGAAGTATAAACACATTTAAAACAGACAGTCTGCTCATCTCTCTATTTTTCCCTGGGTGATGCTGTTTGCTTTAATAAACAGTTACAGAATTCCATGTGGGTTAAACCCTTTTGGTTCTTGCTCAGACATTGCCAGCAACTTCTCAGAGAAGCGGTAGGCTATACCATTAGCCTATGTCTGTAGGTGGATATTCTATGTAGGTTTTTGTAGTGTGTTCTAATGTTCACACAATGATAAAATCGCCTAATCATGCATTTCTCAGAATGTATTTTGTTGTCATAGGATGCATGACTGTTAAATTCCTATTCTAGCCCAAAGATTCCATGAAAACTTCTGTGTAAAGTACATTTTTCCCCCTAAAGTGATGAGGTATAGAATTTACTGTATTAATAGGAGGGAACTTTCACACTTACAAGTGCATTGTACAAAATCCTGTCTGTCCATGATGTGCAAATTTTGTTCCTGCATGAGATCATTAAGTTGGAAACATACACCCACATATTTCCAGAATTCCATCCAATAAATTCACAAACACTTGAAAATCACAATACATATTTTAGGAAATGGGCCATAGGAGATTATTTTAATTGTGAGAAAATGTACAGAAAGGTTTTGCATTTTACATATTTTCTATTTAATAACAACAAAATGAAGTGACACTAAAATAGACTAAAGCCTGAACAGTATGATTTCTTTGTATCAACAGTGAAGGGCTCCCTTGTACATGGAGCTCCCAGTCAGGTTTCTTAATCCTGATCATCTGTGGCCAGTGTGAAAGAAAGGCCTGACAGGAAAATTTAATGAGCCAGCTGGGTAACTCCATATGAGGGAACTCCTGGTGACATTCAAAAAACTCACACTTCCACTTTCAAAATCAAGAAACACACCAACCCGGCCCAGAGGTTTCTCTACATAGTGAGGAAACA
>NW_012114866.1:372429-374890 GCF_000951035.1 Colobus angolensis palliatus | reverse complement strand
GTATAGATGAAATTGTAGGAGAGAATGCTTCCTAAAGTCCTAAAGGGCCCTTCTGCATGTTTTATTTTTCTAAGAAATTTGTTATGTGGCTGATTCCTATTACATTTCACCAGATTTTATTTAGTTTTGTCTGTTTGATGATAGTGAAACTGTAAATATTAAAGCCTATTCACAGACTATTCTCTTCTTCTAGATGAAAGATGAATACACTGGTAAAGCTGCCCATAGAAAACCATAATTGAAGGCATTGCATATTGATCCCACCAAGAGGGCGACACTCACCTCGGAAGCGGTTGAGCCTGTCCACCAGTCCAGTGATGGGCCTTGCAGTGAGCTCTGGATTGACAGGCTGGGGCATGTGCAGCAGCACAGACGCACTCCTGCAAGGAAGTTGGTTGAGTTGGTTAAGTTTCCGATATCTCTGTTTAATAGATTCCAACAGAAAATGCTTCATTCAGATCCACTTCTGATATTGTAATGTAGCTTCACAATCCTAGGATGGGTTTGTGGCTCTTAGGGAATCTTTCTAACTACTCACTCCATTTCTAACCGAATGCCACTGAAAGATAAATGCCTCTCTCCCTATCTGCCACCGAATAGTTTATCTCTAATTAGGATTCTGAATCCTAAAAACAGGCAATTGTATTCTAGCAACTTCTGCATTGAATTGTTCAAAACATAACCCCCTGAGTCACTTGGGAAAGTAAGAAAAGGTTAATGTCTGATAAAAGGCATAGGTAACATTCAGCATACCACACAAACACGAGTACACACACATTCACACACAATCACACTGACACATTATGGTGTTAGTAAATTATGTTTTCACTTTGTTGGAAACAGCTTGATGTTTTCATAGCATGCCTTGTGCTCCAGCTTGCACTGATGACCAAAGACATACCTTGCCACAATGTCTCCCAAATCCTGTAGAGAGAGAGAGAGAGAAAGAAAAAATGACTTCTTTAGAAAGTTGTTATTCTTGTTGGATGAGGTGGCTCACACTTGTAATCCCAGCACTTTGGGAGGCCAAGGTGGGTGGATCACCTGAGGTCAGGGGTTCCACACTAGCCTGGACAACATGGCAAAAACCCATCTCTACTAAAAATACAAACAAATTAGCTGGATGTGGTGGTGCATGCCTGTAGTTCCAGCTACTCAGGAGGCTGAAGCAGGAGAATTACTTGAACCGAGGAGGCAGAAGTTGCAGTGAACTGAGATTGGGCCACTGACTTCAGTCTGGGTGACAGAAGAAGACTCTCTCTCAAAACAACCAAACAAAAAAATTGTTATTCTGCCCATCTGGTCTTTAGGTTTTGAAAATTTTAGAATTGCCATATACTATCACTGCAACTCTTTTAAAATGTATTCTCATCTCTAGCAATTATACCAGTAAGACCTATTGACAGAATCAATTTCTGATAAATTCAGGACCCTAAATTTGCATGAGAGAGAAGTGTGTGAGTAGCGACTGCGCATTGCTGCAGCTGTCTACAATGCAGTCTTTTTCAGGGCTAGCCCCAAAAGGGTAATATGGCTGAAATTAAGAGCATTTCAAACCTAGGACTTCCCAAAAGGAGGAAGAAGGAAATGTTAGTTTTTCCATAATTTCTATGGATTATCCATTGGAGACAAAAGTAGAATTTTCACATGAAATTTTTTCTTCCACAGTTTTAATGAAATGTGCTGGAGGAGGAAGCTTGCGGTAGAAAATGTTCTATGGAAATCTAGTTGCACAATTCCATAAAGGTTTATTTCCATGATTAGGTTAGCAGTTATCGTTTATCTCTATAGGGCTCTCACCATCAATGTGGGAGAAGAAGAAATAATGTCTTTGGTACCCAATGGAAGGCAAAGATGTAAAGGTCAGCTAATACAAAGCATCTCAAGCGGCATCCTCCATTCTTACCTGGAGCAGCTTCACATCTGGTTTATGACACATTTTCATTAGTTCCTGATACATTTCTTTCAAGTGTTTACTCTTTTGATCCATTTTGACCCAACTTCTCTGGAGTTGCTGAAAAATCTCTTGGTACTCCTTGTTCAGTCTCTCTAGATGTTGTTTTTCTTCCCTATGGAGAACTGGATGCAGCTTCCTATACTCATTCCTGATCATCTGTGCCCGTAAAACCACATCGCCCTGTAGGGACATGGATATTGTAGGTTACATACCCAGGCCTACTTCCACCTCACAGAACCCACAAATTCATCCTCCTCATTCCTTCTTTTATTTTCCATCATTTACAGTGTGATGAGTTAAACAAGACCTTCCTTCAAAATTTATGTAATTCATCAATTCCTGAACACCTGCAAAATAGCGCTTTAGAATTAAGTGTTTAAATATATGTCCTCTTAAATCTGAAATACCGTTAGAAAACAACTAAAATTGATGATTGATTGTCAAATTGTCATGGATAATATATATAATCTTTGTTACTCAATTAGTTTGTTGTTTCAAATCTCT
>NW_012114866.1:370515-372359 GCF_000951035.1 Colobus angolensis palliatus | reverse complement strand
ACCTCTTTTCTCTCTCCTATCTTTCTTCTGTCAAAAGCCATAGGCTCTGTATTGCCCTGCCATTCTAAGAACATGAATCTCCATTCCATTGTGTCTCTCCTCTCAATATTGACATAGTTATTCTCTCACTCCCCCAGTCATTTTTTATCCCTCCTCCTCAGCTTTTCATCATGTTACATTTTCTCCTACCTGAACTGACATCATCTGGGTCCTCTGCTATCAGACTTCACCAGCACAGGCACATTTCTTAAATTACTGTTCCTACCTGATTTCTTCCCCTTGGTCAACATCATATTCATCATTAAATAACTATTTCTCAACTATGTACTATGTAATTAATATTACATAATTCATCTTATTCAGAAAACTCTGTCTGAAATACTTACTAATTTTCAGCACATACTTGCCCTTCAGAATTTATATTTATTTTTTACTTATCTGAAGAGCATTCCCAAAAAAGCTGAACAAGCATTATATTGAACAGTCTGGTTGTTTTCCAGCCTATGAATAAACACATGACAAAATCTGGCATATGAGAATTTCAACTCAAGTTGCTAATATAAATGTTGTCAGCATGCCTGTCTCAAGCTGGTCGTGAGGACTCACGGTCTCATACTTACCCTCCAGAGGAAGGCTGTTCTTCTCTCCTCATTTAGATTTCTCTGATTTTCTTGAATCTTTTTCCATAAAATCCTCATTTGCTTTAAGAGCTTCTCCTGCAAAAGAGTTATGAGGTTAAAAATGAGAAAGTCAAATACCATAGATTCTACACTCTGAATGATATACGCAGGGAAGGGATGTAATATATAAATACATTAGAGAGAAGGAAAAAAAACAAATTTTTTCACTGCTCATCCTCAATTGATATTTTCAGTTCTGAGGTTTCAGAATACAGAACGGTTTAGGGAACTGAAGAGTGAAGATTTCCTGTAACCTGGCTAATGTTCAGTGAAACATCCTGCTTCAGAACCCACTATGCTAGCCCCCTGATTTTGTAGTGTGCTATTCCCATACTCCTTTGTCCAGTAATATAAATATATTTCAAAAATATGTTTCTTTGCACTTGTAGTTTTGGTTGCTTTTCAATGCCTTTAGCATTGAACTGTAGAGTCAATAATAAGGACATTTACTTAATCAGTCTCTTTTTGGATGCAAGCTCCATGAAGGAAGGTAGAGTTGCACATTTTAATCAAAGTGTCATAATTGATACCTAGAACAGCACCTGGCACTCAGTAAAGAAGGGAGTAATCACCATAATGATTCTCATCATCCTTCTAATCTCTTTAACTCTGCCACCCTCCAGCTTTCAGGTGATCGCAGAACTATCTCTTACCCGGTGTTCCTCAGCTGCCCCTTCAATGGGATAGTGTTTGTGAGTCCTGTGCTCCTGAGAGTTGGAGCACAGCAAACAGAGCAGACTCTTTTCCACGTCACAGAACATCTTCTTTGTTTCCCTATGGGTCCCACATATTTGCTTCTCAGAGCTCAGGAATTGCCAGAGACTGGCTTTTCTCGCGATGGTCACTAAATTCTTCAGAAGAATATTGGTTTTGAAGTCCTGTTTCTGTGATGGTTCGCTGCATGCAGGGCAGTTGGCAGGACTTTGTGCTTCTTCCCAGGAAAGGCAGAGACAGGGCCTACAGAAGCTGTGCCCACAGCAGACGGTGACAGGGTCTACCAGGTAGTTCGAACAGATGACACAGATGAGTTCCTTCTGAAAGGCATGTGAGAAATCTGAATCCATTTTCCTAAGGAAAGAAAACCACAAGAATTTAATCTCCTACCCTGCAGAGACAAAGATTCAAGCAAGCAAAGTTTGAATCAGGTTGTGATGGAATAATATC
>NW_012114866.1:367967-370465 GCF_000951035.1 Colobus angolensis palliatus | reverse complement strand
GTGCTCCTGAGAGTTGGAGCACAGCAAACAGAGCAGACTCTTTTCCACGTCACAGAACATCTTCTTTGTTTCCCTATGGGTCCCACATATTTGCTTCTCAGAGCTCAGGAATTGCCAGAGACTGGCTTTTCTCGCGATGGTCACTAAATTCTTCAGAAGAATATTGGTTTTGAAGTCCTGTTTCTGTGATGGTTCGCTGCATGCAGGGCAGTTGGCAGGACTTTGTGCTTCTTCCCAGGAAAGGCAGAGACAGGGCCTACAGAAGCTGTGCCCACAGCAGACGGTGACAGGGTCTACCAGGTAGTTCGAACAGATGACACAGATGAGTTCCTTCTGAAAGGCATGTGAGAAATCTGAATCCATTTTCCTAAGGAAAGAAAACCACAAGAATTTAATCTCCTACCCTGCAGAGACAAAGATTCAAGCAAGCAAAGTTTGAATCAGGTTGTGATGGAATAATATCCTTTTTTTCTAGAGAAGTATAGGCTTTAATTTGCAATGACAGAAATAGGAAAAATAGAAAACTAAGGCACAAAGAGACATCAACCTCTAGAAAAAATGACTGTTCTCCAATCAACACATGTCCAGCTTTCCAAACTCTACTTTCTTGCATAGAAGAATATTGGATTTTCTGAGGTGTTAGTGTCCACTAAATTGCTTAGGCTTCAAGGGTTTCATCAACCTATAAACTCGAGAGGTGAGTCTGAATGATCTGAAAATCAGTAACACTCTTAATTGCCAGTAATTGGTTTAGAGAAGGAAAGCTCACTAAGCTCTTCTACTCTCATTATTTTCTTTAACTACAACAACCATCTATAATGACTTTTCCAGAAGGACCCTGCTTGAAAATGTTAGAGCAGAACTCATACCTTGACCCAAATCAGAAAACGCTAGCCTTTACTCTCCAAGGTAAAACAGTCAAATCAGGGTAAGGTACCTCTCCAAGGTAAAGCTAAGAATCATTGTTTTTCTAGGCTGCTATGTTAATTGAATCAACAAAAACTTTCTGGCATGTTTACTGTTCCTGCACCCTCTGTTAATTTGGGGATATACTGGTTAATATTACAACATCCTTAAAAGACAGATAATTAAATTTACAAAAAGATAATGATAATTGAAGCATTATCATTACTCTTTCACAGAGTCAAAAAAACAGTAAGTATCATGCAATAATAATAGGTGCTTGAGGCCGGATGCGGTGGCTCATGCCTGTAATCCGAGCACTTTGGGAGGCCGAGGCGGCCGAGGGGGGTGGATCACGAGGTCAGGAGATGGAGACCATCCAGGCTCACATGGTGAAATCCTGTCTCTTCTAAAAAATACAAAAAATTAGCCAGGCGTGGTGGCGGACGGCAGTAGCTGTAGTCCCAGCTACTCGGGAGGCTGAGGCTGCAGAATGGTGTGAACCTGGGAGGCGGAGCTTGCAGTGAGCCAAGATGGCGCCACAGCACTCCAGCCTGTGCAACAGAGCAAGACTCCGTCTCTACAAAAAAAAATAAAAAAAGTAAAACATTGGCACTAGACAATAAGTCAGCGTTTTAAATGAATGTATGTTTTGCTAAAATAAAAATAAAAATCTAGGCCAGGCAAGGTGACTCAAGCCTGTAATCCCAGAATTTGGGGAGGCCAAACAGGCAGGTATTTTAAGCTCAGGAGCTCTAAACTGGCGACACAGCAAAATGTCTAGATCATTCTGTCTGTAAAAATACTTACATAAATTTTAAAAAATAGGCCCAGCGACGTCACTCACGCCTGTAACCCCAGCACTTTAGAAGGCCGAGGTGGGCGGATCACAAGATCAAGAGATCGAGACCATCCTGGCCAACATAAAGAAACCCCGTCTCTACTAAAAACAATACACAAATTAGATGGGCGTGGTGGCAGGCACCTAGAGTCCCAGCTACTCTGGAGGCTGAGGCTGAAGGATCGTTTGAACCTGGAAGGCGGAGGTTGCAGTGGACCGAGATGGCGCCACTGCACTCCAGCCTGGCAATAGAGCGTGACTCCATCTCAAAATAGATTAATTAATTAATTAAAATAAATAAATAGCTGAACATGGTGGCCCATGTTTAATCCATAAACCTATGGGTTATGTTTAATATAATTTTAAAAAAGAAATGGAGCCATTTTTAACACTCAGAAAATGAGATCATTGAATCAAAAATAATCTAAGTTTGCAGATAAATTAAAGTACCCAAATTTTGTTTTGGTTTGTAACCTAATAGTAGCTCCTACTCTGGAATCTGTGTACTTACCTCAAAAATGTATCTATGTTCTCACCAAAGCTTGCTGTCGAATATGATGAATTCCGCTCAGGGATGAGCGTCTCACAGTACGGTGTTTGTAGCTTTTGGAAGTCTCCAAGGCCAGTTGCAAAGTTGCTGTGTGGGCTCTGGAGAAGAATGAGCTTGATTCCTGAAGTGTCCTTTTATAAATCTCTGAAGACCACACCCCTTTCTTCCAATTGATTGCATTTCACAGGGCGTAGGTGGGTGTTA
>NW_012114866.1:365766-367724 GCF_000951035.1 Colobus angolensis palliatus | reverse complement strand
ACGGGATATTTCTCCTGCTCCTCATGCTCCAGATAAAGCCTTCCAAGAGTCTCTCAACAACCACAGGATGTAGGATTCCCTCCTATATTACCTGACACTGCCCAACCCAACTCAAGGGGTAATGGAGAGAAAGCCTAGAAAGCTCCATCTCAGGGACCTCCCTCTGCCAAGGTAGTGTAGGACATGTTGCTCTAAGGTTAATTGAAATGTATTTCTACTTGACAAAGTAATGATGACAGGATTTCATCTGAATGCATTTATTCCACTGCTCGTGGAGAGGAGTGACATGCCATGTTGGACACATGAGAACATTCTCTGCCTAGTTAGCAGTGGCTCCAGATCTTCATGAAGTCGTGGAAAACCATGCTGCAGATTCTGGAGAAGCAGCTCAGCCCTCATGCAGACAAGAGTTCTTCTAGAACCACCTTGGCTATGCAAAAACTATCAGGTCCAGCAACAGTCTGAGCTGGATGAGAGATAGAGTAAAGTTCCCAGGAGCAGCAGAAGCTGTAAGGCAGGGAAAAGGCAAGGAAGAAACTCTAGATTTCAGGATGTCCCCTTTATATCTTTGAGACTCACAAGGCTCCTGTTTCTTTGTCTGACTCCTCTGGGATCCAGGAGTTTTCCTGGGTTAAACCATCCAGGGATAGGACAGGAGATGCCACTTGGTTCTAGGAGCAGAGGAGAGAAACTCAGCAGGAAGAGAGTTTCTATGGGAGGAAAATTCAGTTGAGCAGGTTTATAAGGTCACAGGACCGGATATGGGTAGAGTCCAGTGTATATGTTTAGAAGCCATAGTTCCCCCAGATCTTCTGATTCTAACATAAGTACACAGAGCCAATCAAATGAAGGAGGGGCAGGTCAAGAGAATTCTAAGACAAGGGAAATGAGGGATGAGTATTTGCAGGAGGGTGCTGTCGAGGTCAATAGACAGACATTCTCCACTCCTATTATATTCAGAAACAAGAAATGAAACATAAAAGTGTTGCTTGTGCTCTGTGCCAAAGGCAGCAGAGCACTTGTCTCTAGTCTCCATATACACTTGTCATATTTACTTTCAGTATTCCGAGTAAGATTTTGATTCATTTCACACAGAATAAAACTCACTTACCATGTTTAAATTGCTATACATATTATGAGACTTTACTGATCATAAATAAGTTACTCTCAACCTTGAGGCTTGGCTTAAATTTTCTCTATTCTCATTCCTTCTCCTTCATATCAGAAGCTTCATAATAGACAATGGGGGCAAATATGGTGTAGAGAAATAATCAGTTTGGATTGAGATATTTTTAATGTAGTTATCACTTCCTAAAAAGCTAGGAAAAAGCCAAAATACATGCAACACCCACATGCCTTAGTTTCTAGCATCCTTTAGGTATCTGCCCATAGATATGCTATACTGTATCTTTTCTGAATACGATATTCAAAGTTCAGTTTTGTCTATGCTACTTTCTTTCTTTTCCTTTCCTGCTCTATTTTTCTCTAAAGCACTTATCACAATGTGCCACTCTATCAAAAAAAAATTTTTTTTTTTTTCGAGACGGGGTCTTGCTCTATCACCCAGGCCTAAGTGTGATGAAATATCAGCTCACTGCAGCCTTGACTTCCCAGGTTCAAGCAATCCTTTCACCTAAGCCGGTATCTGAGACTACAGAACTTGCCAAAACACCCAGCTAATTTTGTTTATCTTTTCTTAGAGATGGGCTCTCACTTTATTGCTGAGGCTGGTCTCTAACTCCTAAGCACAAGTGATCCTACTGCTTCAGAATCCTGAAGTGCTGGTATTACATGCCAGAGCCACTGTGCCAGCTTCACTTTTTGAATGTTATATTTTGACTTGTTGACTTGCGTTTCTCACCCTACAACCTCACTAGCTCTTTAGATGCAAGAAAATCCGTCTCTTTTTTTTCATTTCTTCATTGGCTTAGAATGCTTATTAAGACACAGTAGGCACT
>NW_012114866.1:363742-365016 GCF_000951035.1 Colobus angolensis palliatus | reverse complement strand
AAAAAAAAAAAAAAATACATTGTTTGTTTTTACTTTTCCATCAGGAAATTTGTACTCCTTTTAGAATGTATATGTACTTTCATTTCATCTTTTCTCTTAGCATATTCATTTTTATGTTTGAATCAATAAATAATCAGTACAAATTCTTCAGCCATGCATTTAGGCCCCATCTTGAACTACCCTATGCTACCTTTTCTGCTACATCTCTAAGCACTGCCTCTCTCATGATATATCTGTAAATCACGTATGTGAACTATACGGAATTCCAATAGTATGATGGATCTTGTATATAGTTGCCAAACCCTCCTCCCCAGTTTACCTGCCTGAAATTCTCAGGAATTTCCCTTTCTTTTTTCTTCTTGGAATGTAGTTTAATTTTATTTAGAAAATGGAAGAGAATATAGTTTTAAAACTTTTGACTTACATATACTGTTGATCCTTGAATAACACTGGCTGGAACTATGTGAGTCACTTATAATTGGAGTTTCCTCTGCTTCTGCCACCCTTGAGACAGCAACCCCTTCTTTTTCTCCTCCTTGTGAGCTTACTCAACATTAAGATGATGAAGATGAAAACTTTTATAATGATCCACTTCCAATAATTATATTCACTGTATTCATATTTTTTAACTTACCCATTGCCCCCACTTATGTTGTTGTTCTGAAGAGACAGGTTCTCACACTGTCTCTCAAGCTGGAGTTCAGTGGCGCAATCTCAGCTCACTGCAGCCTCAAACTCCTGAGCTTGATCAATCTTTCCACCTCAGCCTCCAAAATCACTAGGACTACAGTCACGTGCCACAATGCCCAGCTAATATTTGTACTTAGATTTGTCGAGACAGAGTATTCCTTTGTTGCCCACGATGGTCTACAACTCCAGGCCTCAAGCAATCTTCCCACCTCAGCCACCCAAATTTATGGCATTATAGGCATGAGCCACTGCTCCTGACCTTATTTATCTCTTTATTTCCATTTGTCCTTCCTTTCTAGGACTGTTGTGTGAACTGTCTTAGCCCATTCTATAAACATTTTTCTGCCATGGTCATGTGAAACATTACAAAATTGTTTTTGATGATTCTTCATGTTTTATGTTAAATATTCTAACATAGTAGTGTGATGTTTTTAAAAAGGACAAAAACAGAATAGAAGGTTGGCTAATCACAAGACTTTGATGATCAGAGTTGTGCTATAATTTATTGTAATGTAATAAAAATTCAGCACTTACTTGTAATGTGCCTTGGGACAAATCATTTAGTCACTTGATTTCTCAGACCT
>NW_012114866.1:357077-362592 GCF_000951035.1 Colobus angolensis palliatus | reverse complement strand
GATGGGTTCTACTGATGAATTTTTAAATTACTATGTCAGAAATAAAGCTGGAGATTATATACAGTTATGTGAGTGTCCATATATATGCTTGTGTATATGTTTTCTTTTATTTTCTTGTAATGGATTAAAAAATAAAAAAATTAAAATTTATAATTCTACAAGGTTATTCTGAAGTGGAAGAATCAAACTCAGTATTAAATCCAAGGGGAATAGACAAATATCATAAAATTCTCATCTGGCATTATCAGGGAATCAAGTCTAATGTGTTCATGTCTCTTCACACATGGGAAAACATCAGTTTGTCATATGCGGAATATGCACAACTGCTCCAAGCCGGAGGTCTCACGCCCTGCCTGGGGTCTCCCAAGTCTGAGAGGATCACAATCTCAGCACACTAGTTGGGACACTGGTTAAATTACACTTTTAGTAAATGTAATCCCTCTATAGCATAAGAAATCGTTATTTTTTAATTGAAAATATTTTATTTATATAAAAGACTATCATGTAACACACAAGTATAGAGAAAAATAGTAATGAAATGAATATCTGTGAACTTACTAACCATATTAAGAAAATAACATTTCCAATACCTTTGGGTTCCCCATGCACTAATGACAGTTGTATTTTTTCACTGTCTTGAATTTTATGTTTATATTTATTTCCCCTCTGTTATTCTTTATAATTTTATCACTCATGGTTATATTATTTACATGTTTCATGGTTTGGCTTTAGGTAGTTCTGAACTTTTTTAAATACAGTCATACCATGTATAGTTTTACGGTGCTTGATTTTTTTTCACTGGTCTTTAAGTATTCAGATAGATAGATAGGTAAGTAGATAGACAGATAGATGGATAGCATTTATTCAAATGAAAGTAAGATTGTCCGTCAAGAAAGAGAAAACATATAATAATGTGAATGGGGAAAGTTAATATAAAGAATAATTAATTATAACAGTATTTGAGCAAGGACATATTGTCTAGTAGAATGTAAGGGGAAGTCTAAATAATATGTGGTGAGCACATATAAGGAATTGCCATTGTTTCCAGGGTGAAGTTGGAGTAGCCAATGAAGATTCCCCTCACCCCTCGGTTTCACTGAATGTTTAGAAGTCGCTGTGCTGTTGCTCTTGAAAAACTTGCTTTAAATCCACACTTCAGAGCTCCCCAGAGACTTGCCTTCCGGGCCACTGGTGAAGCTGTTTATGAAGAAATGTCATGCCAGACGGGCTCCACTGCAAATATGGAAAAGGGCAGTATCAGGAGAAGCTCGTGGCTGCTGAGTTCTCGTGGGCCCCGCGAACTTCAGGAAGTGGGCGCTACAGCAGCAGCCTGAACTACACAATCTGGGCATTGGTGTATCCCTGTATGGCCTCTGGGCCAGACACTGGAGGTGTCATTTCCAAAGCAGATTGGAAGCGCTTATTTGGATTTTCTCTCCAAAGCTTTCTGCTCACAAAGATTGACATCATAAGACGTGGCAAAGGAAAAGTATTTAAAGGATCCAGATCTATTTATGTAAACAATCAAGAGTGATTTTGTAGTGGATAACCCAAAGTTGGATAAACGGTGCATCATAAACTATATTTATTCAGTTTCTGCTGTTGTATATTTGGAATGATTTTTGTATTTTGATTTTTGTGAACATGTCTCCTAATGCAAATACTCAATAGATTTTCTTTCCTGACAGTATCTTCTGATTGGTGGAATGTCTGGGTTATACAATGTGTGGATCATCAATTCTACTGGGCAATGCCACAGTTATTCAAACTACTTTCACTTATTTATATTTCCACTGACAAGGTAATCATGTTATACAAAATAATAGAAGTACGGATGATTGTGGCAAGTTAAAGAAATACAAAGAACTCACCCTTACTAGAATCCAAGGCATTTGTGGGAGGAACAATTCGTACACTGAGCACCAAATACATCAAGTATGTTTTGGAAGACATTGAGAGGAGTGTAACTACTTTCTTGTAGTTTATCAAAATGCCATAATGAGGTTAAGCAGGTAGGAATATAGGCACATTTGCATTTCAGCAAGCATTCTGGCCTAGATGTAATCGAAGGACATCAAGCCAGCAAGAGGACATAACTAATATTCTCTTGTGTGTATGAGACAGGATCTCACTCTGTCCACCAGGCGAGAGTCAGTGGCACAATCCCGGCTCAATGCAAACTCTGCCTCCTGGGCTCAGGCAATTGTCCAGCCTGAGATTCCCAAGTAGCTGAGATTACAGGCTTGCACTATCATACCTGTTTAATTTTTCTATTTTTTGTAGAGATGGAGTTTCACCATGTTGCCTAGGCTGAGCTTGACTGGTCAAACCACCTAAGCCTCCAAAAGTGCTGGGACAACAGGCATGAGCCATCATGCCACGTCCCGAAATCTTTTCTCATGATAACTACTGTCATACAGACTTTACTACCAGAAAAAATAAGACTACCCTCATCCTTTGGGTTTTAGCTTAGGTATTGTTTCTTTTAGGAAGACTTTTAGGATAACTGTCCCTTCCTTCTATCAACTACTAGACCATGAGCTCCTTAAGGACTTAGTCCAGTTTTGTTATTTTAAACTTTTTTTTTTAATTTACTTTAATTTTCAGGATACATATGCAGAATGTACAGGTCTGTTACTATTTTGGCTCCAATCTCTAGCAGTAAGGAGAGTTCATAGTAGACACTCATTTTGTGAGTGATCAGAATAGCGTGCATATGAGACCCTCTGAGACATTCTGTGCTTTGAAACGAAGAGCTGCACTGCGCACTAGGGTTTCCACAATGCCTTTGTTGTGTGGTTTGGCTGAGCCTGCTCACAGGCTTTTTCTCATGTCATTGATAGAGAGTTGGACAGTATGGTAGATGTAGGACAGTGTGCATATTAGTATTCAAAAAAATGGACTAAATCCTGCACAATGCTTGAAAGATTTGTGAATTTTCAATCAATTCTGCCAGCATGCAAGAAGCATCCCCCAAAAATATTGTGTGTAATTTGGTGGCTTAGGAAGATACTTTGGTAACATATGTCATGTCACTGAAAGGAAAACAGTTTTCAGAGACTGCCTGGTTTCAAACCTAGCTCTCCTACTTCATTAGAGTATGCCAATGGGCAAATTATTAAAGTTTCCTGTTCTTACATTTCTTAATCTTTAAATCGGTATAAAATATTATTTATCTCATGGGGTTGTTGTAAGAATTATGTAAGTTGGAACATGTGAAGCACTCAGAACAGTTTTTAGTACAGAGTTGGTAATCAGTGAATGTCTGATATTTTCACTTGAATGACAGGGTATTTTTCAGTTAGGCAAGGAAATACTGCTTTTTCTCTCTTACCTATCCTGCATGGTAACATAGTTGTAGTAAAATAGATAATAACTTTTTCAGCTACTAACAATACAATTTGTAACTATTTTTATTCTTTCATATGCATCTCATAAGTTGCTTATTGTTTATTTCTGTCTAATATAGGGCAGTCTACAAAATATAGAATTGAATTTTTACTGAGAAGTGAGAATGCTAGAAAGTCTTTCTTCTTTACACTTAGCTAGATAATATGCAACATTTTAAGAAGTGTTTGAAGCAGTTTTCAAAGAACAACATTTCTGGAAAAGTCTGCATATAAGTATCTATGATTACCTTTTCTTAACTTTATTGGGTGTATTTTTTGGAGCATAATGCTGATCAAATGACACTTCAGAAAACATACTAATTTGCAATGCCATGGACTGATTAAAAAGACAGCCACTTCATCTTTTCCTAGGATATTCTGGCTTTTATAAATTTTATAATTTTTAAATGTCTATTAATATATAAATGGCGATTTTTATATAGATTTTTAGTTTTTCAACTTCTGGGAAGGTTTGTAATTTTCAGTTTATAGAAATGACCTAAATTCCCAAACATTAGATAATTTATGAAATCATGGTAAATGACAACAAAATCTATTAGCGTGGCAACTGTGTTAAAAATAACTTTCATACACTGTTAAAGGTAATTATGCACATAATTGTGTAAATAGCAGCCAGGTGCCATGGCTCATGCCTGTAATACCAGCACTTTGGGAGGCTGAGATGGGAGGATCATCTGATGTCAGGAGTTTGAGACCAGCCTGGCCAACTTGGTGAAACCTTATCTTGACTAAAAATACCCAAATTAGCTGGTCATACTGGCAGACACCTGTAATCCCAGCTACTCGGGAGTCTGAGGCAGGAGAATCACTTGAACCTGGGAGACAGAGGCTGTAGTGAGCCAAGATCATGCCATTGCACTCCAGCCTGGGTGACAGAGGGAGACAGCATCTAAAATAAAAGTAATAATAATTATTATTATTGTGTAAATAATTATTATATAATTTTAAAAATATGAATACATAACATTGATATAGTTATGTACATATATGTAAAGTATCAGTTTTAAAATTATTGGAAAAGGTGGATGAATAAAAAACAGATTTTATTTTCATATAACACAGTCATTATGAAATAGTCATAAAATAGTAAAAATAAGAAAAACAGTCTGATACAACTAATTCTGTCAACCATCACATATACAATTATGTGAAACACAATTGAGTTCCTTGCTGTACATTTTTAAACAAGAGAGTTACACAGTACAGATATGTTGGTAATCCCAGTTAATGTTTTACCTTTGAACATATTCAGATAAATAATGGTTAGGCACATAAGCAATTATAATTTTAAAAGAGAGTGAGAAACAAAATTTTAAAGTTAGCATGTGGCCCGGTGCAGTGACTCACGCTTATAATCCCAGCACTTTGGGAGGCAGAGGTGGGCAGATCACCTGAGGTCAGGAGTTCAAGATCAGCCTGAGCAACACGGTGAAACCACGTCTCTACTAAAAATACAAAAATTAGCTGGGCATAGTGGTGGGTGCCAGTAATCCCAGCTACTTGGGAGGCTGAGGCAGGAGAATCACTTGAACTCGAGAGGCAGAGGTTGCAGTGAGCCGAGACCGAGCCATTTCACTCCAGCCTGGGCTACAGAGCGAGATACCATCTCAAAAAAAGCAAAAAAACAAAAACCAAAAAAAACCAATTAGCATGTGATAATATTTAATGAAATAATTGTTATAGTTAAAATATTTCTTTGAATAACCTGTGTTAAGTCAACTTTCTTGCCTCTCATTTCAAATTTGTCTGTTGAGCTTTGTGCCCCCAAGTATGGTTTTCAATACTTTATAAACCTAATCAGTCAATTTACCCCTTTCTGTACAATCCAATCAACCTCAGGAAGTGGGTGTGGTCTTTCAGGGTCCCATACATTTTAAAAGGATGCTTGTCCGGAGATTTCTCTCTCCTTCAGTGAGGACCCACCGGATTTGTGGCTGCTGGGCTTTGGAGCACCAGGAGTTATTTGTAGTCTTGATATCTACAGAGCTTCTAGACTGAGACCATTCATAGTAGCCTTGTGAGTATAAAATTTGCAGTAAATGCATTAGGAAATAGTCAAAACAATCATTAGGAAATAGTCAAAATAGTAAATATAAGAAAAACAG
>NW_012114866.1:355227-356703 GCF_000951035.1 Colobus angolensis palliatus | reverse complement strand
CAGGATGGTCTCGATCTCCTGACCTCGTGATCCGCCCGTCTCGGCCTCCCAAAGTGCTGGGATTACAGGCTTGAGCCACCGCACCCGGCCCTCTTGCTATACTTTTTTAAACAAGAGAGTTACACAGTACAGATGTGCTGGTAATCCCAGTTAATATTTCATCTTTGAACATATTCAGATACATAACAGCTAGGCACTTAAGCAATTATAATTTTAAAACAGAGTGAGAAACAAAATTTTAAAATTGGCATGTGGCCCAGTGCAGTGGCTCACACCTGTAATCTCAGCACTTTGGGAGGCCAAGGTGGGCAGATCACCTGAGGTCAGGAGTTCAAGATCAGTCTGAGCAACATGGTGAATCCCCATCTCTACTAAAAGTACAAAAATTAGCTGGGCTTAGTGGTGGGTGCCTGTAATCCCAGCTAATTGGGAGGCTGAGGCAGGAGAATTGCTTAAACTCGAGAGGCAGAGGTTGCAGTGAGCCAAGACCAAGCCATTGCATTGCAGCCTGGACGACAGAGTGAGATACCGTCTTAAAAAAAAAAAGAAAGAAAGAAAATTAGCATGTGATAATGTTTAATGAAATAATTCTTGTATTTAAAATATTTCTTTGATTAACCTGCGTTAAGTCAACTTTCTTACATCTCATTCCAAACTTGTCTGTTGAGCTTTGGGCACCCAAAGTGTGGTTGTCAATGCTTTATAAACCTAATCAGCCAATTTACCCCTTTCTGTGCAATCTAATCAATCTCAGGAAGTGGGTGTGGTCTTTCATGGGCCCATGCCCTTTAAAAGGATGCTTGTCCAGAGATTTCTTTCTCCTTCAGTGAGGACCCACCAGATTTGTGGCTGCTGGGCTTTGGAGCACCAGGAGTTACTTGTAATCTGGATATCTACAGAGCTTCTAGGCTGAGACCATTCACAGTAGCCTTGTGAGTATCAAGTTTGCTGTAAACCCATCATGCTCACTTTTTCTCTTAAAAATACTTTAAATTTACCTGGCAGCATGCTTGGGTCTTTTCTAAGCAAACAGGTAATTGTCTTAGTGATTTTACAGAAAATCAATATGAAGTATCTTCAATTTGTAACATCTGGTTTTTGTTGCCTTGCTATTTGATTCTTCCTAAGTGACTATTTTCTGTATTGTTAGATTTTTTTAAGTGTGAAAAGATATATTTCCATAGTTTCATGCAACGAACACATAAAATACCTAAAATGTTCACTAGAATGTGGGCATGTAGTAATGGTTATAATGTACACCAAAGTCAATGTTAAAAATGTTGAATTACTTTGAAAATTCTTGTTGCGAAGGTCTTATTTGCTGTCTCTTCAAAATTTGCAGTTTGCAGACTAGATTGGAAAGCTGTTGAAAATAGTTTTAATTGGCCAGACACAATGGCTCATGTTTGCAGCCTAGCACTTTGAGAGGCCAAGGCAGGCAGATCGCTTGAGGTCTAGAGTTAGAAACCAGCCTGG
>NW_012114866.1:354024-354705 GCF_000951035.1 Colobus angolensis palliatus | reverse complement strand
GGAGAGATGAATTGGTAGCCATGCTTCCATTAACTGCATTTCCAGATTCTCTAGTGTAGAGTGGAAAACCTAATACTTGTCTTCACTTTTATTGTGATTTTAGGAGATAATTAATTGTTGATTAACTCTTATAAATTATTATAGTTTAAATATTCATTATTTCAGAATGTGACAATGTTCTCTCTAATCATCTGAATTGACTATGGGAAAAAATTTTCTAAATTAAAAATAATAGATATTATTTACAATTAATGTTTTGAAAGGATGAGTTTTGATATTAAAGTTAAAAGGACAAATTTAATGATTGATAATTTTAGGAGTTGATAGTCCACTCTGATTAATCAATCTTGATAAAACCTACTTCATTTATAATTGTGTGAGCAAACTTCATAGGTGAGTTTGGAGGCAGGGAGTATAGAATAATAGCATAGATACTAAGTGTCTTTCATATATTATCATCATGGAATCCTTGAGAGAGAATGACAGAGACAGAATGAGATTAAGAATGTTCTTAAGAATGAGATTAAGAAATAAGAATCAGCTTATATAAGTGACTGAGAAATCATCTCAGCTTTTACCCTCTACCCAGTCTTTAAGCTTGCTAAGTAACTGGGAATGATTGAGAGCATGGCTTGTTTAACAAAAATACCATGAGGGCTCTCATCTCATTTTCTCATTTGA
>NW_012114866.1:350536-353599 GCF_000951035.1 Colobus angolensis palliatus | reverse complement strand
CTGCCAAACATGTACATATTTTTAACAATCTTCTTGCTGTTCCTAAATAGTATGGCATTACAAGTATTTATACAGCATTTACATTGTATTAGGCATTCAAAGTAATCTAGACATAAAGTATTCAGGACGATAGGTTTAGTTTACATACAAATCCCACATCATTTATTAATAAGAGCCTGGAACATCTTAGGATCTGGGTATATCAGGGAGTCCTGGACCCAATCTTCAATGGCTATTGAGGGAAAACTTTATAAATCCAGCCTGTTTGCATTTACTATGTCTCAGTTTGTACTGGAGTTAACTTATTAGACATATTGGACAGACCTCAAGTAGACAAGGAAAATAATCCACTGGCCTTTTTTCCCTTTTCATCAGGCAAATAATAATAAGAAAAATAAATTCTCACCTTTTTTTAAATTTTCAGAGATATGGATTCAGACACCCTGCAAGCCTTCCAGAATGAGCTCATTTGCTCCATTTGCATGAACTTCTTCATAGACCCGGTCACCATTGACTGTGGGCACAGCTTTTGCAGGCCCTGCCTCTGCCTTTCTTGGGAAGAAGGCAGAACACCAATGCGCTGCCCTGAGTGCAGAGAAATCTCAGCGAAGCCTGACTTCAACACCAATGTTACACTCAAAAAGCTGGCTTCCCTAGCCAGACAGACCAGACCTCAGAACATCAACAACTCACACAGTATCTGTGTGCTCCATGAGGAGACTAAGGAGCTCTTCTGTGAGGTTGACAAGCAATTGCTCTGTGGGCCCTGCTCTGAGTCACCAGAGCACATGGCTCACAGCCACAGTCCAATAGGATGGGCTGCTGAGGAATGCAGGGTACGTGATGCCTCTAAGGCAGTTTGATATGTATAGAGTCCCAAATAAGAATGATGAGGGCCTGTGACAATGATGGTGATGAGAATGCAGATGGTGGAGGTGGTGATTATTCCATGTCAATCATAACACATAAACGTGTCCTTTCAATGTTGCTGACTAATTTGGCACTCTAATCATAGCTGTGTTGAGACTTCACTAAAGGAGGTTTCCTTAGAAACATTGTTCGAATGTATAGAATGGAGCTGTGGAACAGGTGACCAGCACCAAGAACACTTTTCAAAGTCATGTTATATAAAGCCAGTTTCTCAGAAAATTGATGATATTATCTGAAGGGTCCCTTAAAACTCTTTATTATATTTCTATCACTTTTCACATCCACATTATTAGAACTAAATTTGTTTAACATGGAAAAATCTGACCACTCCACTCTAACTTGAATTTATGTTTCTTTCAATTACAGCCTTTTTATTTAATTGATAAGGGAATGAAATCTAGTATACTGTCTTCATTATTACTAAGCTTCTTGCTTCTTTTGCAGGAGAAACTGATAAAGGAAATGGACTATTTATGGAAAATCAATCAAGAGACACAAAATAATCTAAATCAGGAAACTAGCAAATTTCGTTCGTTAGTGGTAAGAATGAAAGTATTTCCTTTATTTTTATGCAAATAAACACAATGTTGGCTTATACTTTTTAGCTAAATTGAAACTACCAGTTAAAAGATAGTGATTTCATCCCAAGAAAATGTAGTGATTTCAATTGATATAATAGGAATCGCAAGGAGAGCAGCCCATACAAGCTAGCCAAATTAATTCTAGTATATTGGATAAATAACATGATATGCATTCTAGTCAAATTTGAAGGTTGGTATAAACCTTTTCAGACACTGGAGATGAGACAACATTTCACTAAGACTGGGTGTGAGGAAGAGGACAGAAGTAGAAGAGTGTATAGAGTAAAACTCTAGTAAAAGTAAAAAAGAAAAAAAGCATAATATGTTGTATAGCTAAATGTTCTTTAACATTTAGGCAAATCAGATATGGAAAAATCCTAAAAGAGAAAAAAATAGAGGAAATAATTGACTCAGTAAGAACTGTAAAGAAGCATCACAGTGACAGAAACCAGAAGTCTTTATATAGGTTGTGATTTAAAAAGGGAGAGAGAATAGGAATATTGAAAAAGATGGACAGAAAAAAACAGCAAATATTCAAGACTCTTTGCAAGAGTGAGGCAGAAAGTTTACAAATTGCTTGATTACACCCAGCATATAATTATTTGAAGTTTTCTATTGAGAGTGAGAACATGTAATTCTTTTAATCAAACATCTCTGCAGGACTGTGTGTCAATAAGGAAGGTGATAATCACTATTCAATATCAAAAGATGCATATATTTCTCGATGAGGAGGAGCAACTGCATCTGCAGGCACTGGAAAGAGAAGCAAAAGAGCTTTTCCAACAACTACAAGACAGTCAAGTGAGAATGACCCAACATTTAGAAAGGATGAAAGACATGTACAGAGAGCTGTGGGAGATGTGCCACATGCCTGACATGGAGCTGCTCCAGGTGAGGAGGGAGGGTCCATCTTCAGAGACAGGAAATCCTTGTTTGACATTGCTGCCAGGACATGCAAATGTCACCTGAATATGTCACTGCTCTAAGCTAAGTGACACATGCTGTCTAACTCCCACCATTACATTACATTTGTCCAGTCACTTATTTACTGGATACTTTGGTAATCTTTGGGAAATTTTTACCATTTTAGCAGATCACAAATAACAAGATTCTCTTCAATATAATTTGGAGTACTATCCACACAGAGAGATCATCTAAAATCATTAGAACTCGAGACTAGGGGAAGGTTACTAATACTCCATTTATGTGCCCTAGTTCCTCCTCACTCTCTGATGTCCCATACAACAGTGATTTGCTGAAGACTTTGAGGGTTTTCCCCTTGTCTGGGCGAGGTTTGTGAAAGTTGCTCATCAATGTCCGTGTACTCTGTTTCTCATATGGTTCTGCTTTGTTTTAATAGTTGTCATGTGTGGTCAGACCTTTCCTTGGAAATAAGATTAGGAAATTAATGACACTGGAAACCTAGACATCTTTGCTTTACTCCACCATCTCTTGCTCAGCTCCTTTCTTCTTCATGCCCACTAATGATGTTTTCATTATTTAGATGAGGTTCTGTTATTAACGTAGCCTAGAATGATTCCTTAGAGGGGAA
>NW_012114866.1:341469-350215 GCF_000951035.1 Colobus angolensis palliatus | reverse complement strand
GATGGTCTCGATCTCCTGACCTCGTGATCCGCCCGTCTCGGCCTCCCAAAGTGCTGGGATTACAGGCTTGAGCCACCGCGCCCGGCCAAGATTCACATTTTTAAAACAGTAAAACAGAAAGAAACAAGAGTATGAGAAAAGATGCAGAAGGAAAAATCTCTCATAATTAACATTATCTTTTATTTTTTGCAGGATGTGAGAAATGTACCAGCAAGGTGAGTTTACACTAAAAAAATGCTATTTCTGAAAAGTTCATTCTCTTGTGAATGAAGGGGTTGTATACATTTTGAGGTACTAATATCATTCTGAGTGGCTATCTCCATTTTTGTTTCAAAAGAGAGCCTGAGGTGTTCTTCTCTTTGGTCTGGAAAGTTTTCGTCTTAAAATTTGTATGAAGTCAAATATATGTAAAAATAATTTGCCATTCGGAAGTTTGTTCTTCCCAGTCCATCCATCCTGTCCAGCCCTACCCCACAGATCTTAATATAAAATTACTCTGAGGAATCGAGGGGTGGGAGGTTAAAAAAAAAAAAAAAAAGACAGTGGTAGGAGAGAGATTCCCTCTGGGTGGGCTGAGGAGGAAGGTTTTGTTCCTAAAAGCATCAATGACTAGGACTTGCTCCATCACAATATACTCAGTTCTAGGAAAGACCTCAGGAAAATGGTTGCCTCAGGACCCTCAGCAGCAGGGTTCTCAGGCTGGAATTAGACTCCTTTGTTTTGCTCAAAAGATTAAAGCTTTTTGTCTCAGTGCATATTCTATGTTAGACACTGACTAGCATTAGTGACAGCTACAGGCTGAGGACTCAAAGATTTTTGATTGAGCATTTTGCTCTCTGAAATATTTCCAGGATTTCTGCATACCCTCAGGGGGTGTGATGGGCAGAGGGATGCAATGTCTTTTAATGACTTTAGAAGTTGTGTAATGTCTGAAAACAACATATCTGGGGAAATTGGGTTTTTATGCAATAAAATTCAGAAAAAGTAACATTTGTATGGCCCCTAGAGTGTGGAATAAAATGTACATTCAGCTAACCAAAATTGGCAGAATTCTGAGGATACATCTTATATGAAAATACGATATCTTTGTATGACTGTGTGATTACCTCTGGGCCTGGAAATATAACTGAGGCCATATTTTTGCAGGGCTGATTTGGCACAGATGCAAAAGCCCCAGCCAGTGAACCCGGAGCTCACTTCGTGGCGCATAACTGGAGTCCTAGACATGCTCAACAACTTCACAGGTAAGAGCCAGCTTGCTTGGCAGTCCAGCCTCAAATCGTTTCCTTATTGGATCCCTTGGTCGAGGCTTTTCCCATTTAAGTTTTATAATTTTTGACATGTAGGTAATACATAGTTTTCCAAAACATGTGCATCTTCTCCACCTGCATAGTAATACTACAAAGAGCAAAACTCAATTTCCTGAGTTAGAGTTTGATGAAAATGTAAAGCAATGTACATACTTTGCAGAAAACGAGGACAAAGAATATTCAGGTCATGTAGTTATGGAGACACTAGTTGTCACGGTGGCATCAGTATTTCGTGTTTATTCAATTTAATTCAATTTTGAGGGTTAGATTTGGCATAATGTTTTTTAATTGGTTCTATTCTATGTGCATTTACATGCATTCTGCAAGTAACCTTTATTATTTACAAAATCAGAGCATTTTGATAAAAAAATGACTAAAATATCCATTATCAGGACAATTTTAATGCCATCAGATACGTAACAACTGAAAGGGGAGAGATCTGTGAACATGGCCTAAGCATGTTAGCTCCATTCAAGAGAGCAGGTCTAGGTAGCAGAGGGCAGGAACCCAGAGTAGATTGAATCAGGAGCTAAAGAGGTATTGTAAAGCCAGAGTATTCCTTTCAGAAACTTATAAACTTTACGCGTGTTAATGTCTACCAAATTTTTGAAGTTTGAGATTATAACAGGCATAACTTGCATTCCAATAAATACTCACATCACGGCAAAGTGATGTCTACCTGTTGATGATCTTAAAGACAAATAATACAAGAAGATTTTCTATTAAAGAAAACAAACATTTTAGATATGTCCTGAAAGAAACTGTGCAGAGGTAGACATTAAATCATTACTTCGCCCAGTGATATGTTCACATTTTTTCTCTATTATTTAAGGAATGATATATAATTTTATGTGCTGTAGAGTTGTAATGACATTTCATCTTCATGGATGCATGGCACTGAACTCTCTTGGCTTCCTCTTTTCTGTATTTTCTTGGAAGAAGAGCAAATGAAGTGAATAATTGGGTCACAGAGTCTCTGTCCCTCATAACACTCACTAATATAATATTTTTTCCTTGTCAGTGGATAATGCTCTGAGCACGGAAATGACTCCTTGCTATATAAGCCTTTCTGAGGATGTGAGACATGTGATATTTGAAGATGACCATCGCAGTGCACCCATGGATCCCCAGGGAGTGGAGAGCTTTGCTGTGTGGGGAGCGCAAGCATTCACCTCCGGCAGGCATTACTGGGAAGTAGATGTGACCCACTCCTCCACCTGGATTCTGGGAGTCTGTCGAGATTCCAGGACAGCACATACCAATATCGTTATTGATTCTGATGAAACATTTTTGTTAATTTCCTCAAAGCGGAGCAATCACTATAGTCTCTCCACCAACTCTCCACCTTTAATTCAGCATGTGCAAAGGCCTCTGGGTCGGGTTGGGGTGTTTCTGGATTATGATAATGGATCTGTGAGTTTTTTTGATGTTTCTAAAGGTTCTCTTATCTATGGTTTTCCTCCTTCCTCCTTCTCTTCCCCTCTGAGGCCTTTCTTTTGCTTTGGTTGTACATGAAAAGTTGGTTTCATGATGATTTATTGTGACCCCCCATATATGATGTAAATAGTGTGCTGAGACCCGATGTGTGAGAGCCTGTGAGCTCATTGTAACTTCATAGAATGTAATTACTTTATGTTTATACATGGGATAAATACCTTGAACGTGTACATTTGTTAATTAAGTTATTTTAATTAATAAGTTATTGTGAAATCTTTACTAGAACATCAATAATGGCTTTTCTTGTACAAGTTTTGTTGAGATTCATTCATTTACCCTGAAAGTCATGTTCTAATATATTTAATTCAGAGAATTTAGTATATTACACTTGTGCAGCCATCAGAACTCTCTACTGCCTGGGCATTTTTATCACTTCCAGTAGTATCCCAATACCCATTAACATTTATTCCCCATTCACCCTCCCCCGTGCCTTCGTAACACTTAATCTACTTTTTATGTTTTTGCATTCAGGTAAATAAAATCATACAATATAAGTTATTTTTAAATCTGATTTCTTTTTCAGCAATTATGTTTTCAGTTTGTACACACTGTAAACCATTTGTCTTACTTGTATATTTGAACCAGGTTGGGGTAGAAAAACGAAGTGGTGGATATCTTATCTTACAAAGAATAAAGAAAAGTGCTTATTTTCTTTTTAAGTCTGACCAAGTTAAGTTGACCTCACAGACTTTACTATTTCTCAACATCCTAGTTATTAATCACATTTCAGCTCATACAACAGTTTCTCAGTGCTGGGTTCTGCTATTACATCTTCTCTGAGTATATTATATCAGATTATAATATTCAGAAAACTCTTATTCTTATTACTAACAGATTGAAAATTCCAAGGGGGTAATGGCACTATTTGTGTTCTTTGCTAATATATTACCATTATCCAATGCAATTTTTAGAATAGATTACACAATAAATAAAATGAATAAATGGATAGGTAGAGGAGTTATGTAATACTATTCTAACGTTAAGAAACTTTTCCAAAATATAAGTAGCAAAATAGGATGGAACATACTAATGAGTATGTATCAAAAGATAAGAAATAAATTGATTTTCAGATTCATATCAAAGATAATACTGTTATGTTAGGGTTTAAAATAATTGTAGCATAATTTTTATAGGGTTGATTTCAATTGTCTTCAGTTTTTAATATAAATCTTCGAAAGAGGAAGGTTCCTATATAAGATGATGGGGAACAGGAACAGGACTTAGAATAATGGAGACTGTCCTGATTTTAACTGATGTATAAGTTTAATTACTTACTAAGCATAAAGTGGTATAAATATTCTTATGCAGTAGAAAGAACAACATTAGTTTAAATTTTAAATAAGAATCCAGGTGATACAGAATGGAAAATTCTATAGTAGAATGTGAAAGCTACATCTCCTAAGGCACCAGTTTACCTGCTTTAACAAAGACCACAAATTTGAAATGATTCCGAAGGTGCATTGCTCTCACATGTTTGTACCAATATAGGAGTTGGTCAAGAAGAAGACTAACATCTTCAACAAGGGACTTTTTTCACTGTATGCAGAAAACTCCCATTTATTGCCATGACCCATGCAGCAGGAAAGTCAAAAGAAAAGCAGGAGGGACAAGAGTATTCGGCTATAAGGAAATCACCTGGTGTTGTTCACAATGCTTTTATTCCCATCCTATAGGTTCAAAATTAGGCAGATGGCACACCAAGTTGTAAGATATATCTGGTGATGCTGTTTACATTAAAAAACAATATTTATTCTCATCATTTCATTCAGAAAACAAATTAAATGACTGGCACAACAGAAAATAACCCAAGAGATTTGTTCAATGAAACAAAGCAGAACCTCAACCAAAGAGATAAGGTGCTGCTTAAGGTTATCATCAGTCCTTAGTATTCCAGAGTGAGTAAACCCTGCTTTTTACCACTGTCAAAGTGTCCAGTGTTGTCCTTTTCAGAGCCTGGGTAGCTGAGGGTTATGTGGCAAGAAACATCTTACTTGTATTTTAGTCCCTTAAATGAATGACTTAGATAGGAATGATTCTCCAAATTTTTAAAATACTTATCAGAAATGTTCTTTTATTCCTTCACTCTACACCACATAGACTTTATAATAATCTCTCTCTCTTCTGCCTCCACATGTTTATTGCAGAACATTAGGGATTAGCAGAGAGAAAGCTTCTCACCAGCATCTTTTGGACTCGCTGCTTTTTCCCAAGTGATCTGAGATGATAAAATTATTCACTTTAGGGTTCCAACCCAGCACACCTTTTTGATTTTCACCTATGTTTTGTGAGCTTTTCTGTTGATGTTAAAACTCTATGCAATAGTCAATGCCTCACAATTTAATTACATTAGTTCCTAGTTTTCAAGAAAAAATGTATTCCTGACATTCTTCTAATTTAGCTCAGATTCACTTTTGCAGAAAGACAGAATTAGCTACCTTACGATCATTTAGTATTTGACTCTGATTTTGGAAGATGAAAAAGTGTTTGTGTCTATTTACATACTTTCTTAGCCATTTAACCAAGATAATCATATTCTATTGATTCTCCTAGAGATACTTTAGTTATTTATTCTCTTCTCCTGTCAGAATTTATGTTAGACTGTCACCAAGAATTACTTACAATTGAAATAAATCAAAGAGAGATCACTAAGAACATTGTCAATCATTAATCCAGAAATCTTGAACTTCCTGAATTTTTTATTTATCTGCAGGGCGCGGTGACTCACGCCTGTAATCTCAGCACTTTGGGAAGCTGAGGTGGATGGATCACGAGGTCAGGAGATCGAGACCATCCTGGCCAACATGGTGAAACCCCATCTCTACTAAAAATACAAAAAAATTAGCCCGGCGTGGTCGTGGGCGCCTGTAGTCCCAGCTAGTCAGGAGGCTGAGGCAGGAGAATGGTGTGAACCCGGGAGGCGGAGCTTGCAGTGAGCAGAGATCACCTCACTGCACTCCAGCCTGGGCCAGAGAGCATGACACCGTCTCAAAAAAAAAAAAAAAAAAAAAGAAAAGAAAAAAAAAAGGTTATTTATCAATAGTCTGGGTACAGATATTTTTAATACAATAATTTTGACTCTTTTATAGTACAAAAAAATTGATAAAGAGGATAACTTGGACAAAATAATCTAACAAAACAGACATATTCTTGACTAGCACTCTAGTTCTGTACTAAATGTAGGAGACATGTAAATGGCAGTTTTCTCCAGTGAAATAAGACAGAAATACAGAGAAAAATACTTCATGGCCCCACTCATATTTGAAACCAATTTTTAAAAGTTCAATACATTTAAAAAGGTGGCTACATCGATGAGAAGAAATTAGGTAAACGAAGGACAAAAGTTGTAAAGGAGCAGTAATGTAGAATAAATGAATCTGATGTACAACCTGTAGGTATATTCGATAATCTTGTATTGTTTTTGGGAAATATTCTGAGGGACTAGATTTTTGATGTTCTTATCATAAAAAAGTACAGCTAAGTGATATGATAGATTTGTTAATTTTCTTCATTATAGTAATCATTTCATTATGTATATGTATCTCAAAACAACATATTGTGCACCTTGAAAATATAAAATAAAACAGATTAAAAAATAAAGGTAATTTTGTTATTGCGCGTAAGCTGAAAATAAGAGAGACTGGGTCAGTAATAACACTGCTTTACTGACTTAAGAGAAGTCTAATAAAATATTTTTAGTTGGGAAGCTATGTGTATTAAAAAAATAAATTGATATAAGGCTGGTGACAGTGGCCATACTTATAATTCCAGTGCCTTGGAAGGCCAAGGCAGAAAAATCACTTGAGGCCAGAAGTTTGAGATCAGCCTGGGCAACACAGCAAGACCTTATCTCTACCAAAAAATAAAAAGAAAATTAGCCTTGCATGGTGGTGTGCACCTGTTGTCCCAGCTACTCAGGAGGCTGAGTTGATAGGATTGCTTGAGTCCAGGAGTATAAGACTGCACTGAGTTCTGATTGTGTTATTGCACTCCAGCCTGGGTGACAAAGTGAGAATTTGTCTCAAAAACCGCAACTCATTATTTTATGTAGCCATTTTATCTGAAAGGTATAATTCTTTCTTCTACAATTAATAAATTTGCATATGTCTGGGCCAGCTATATCAGGTAGAGCTAGGGCTTCTCTGGGGACACAGAAGCGAGAAGCAGGGAGCTTGGCGCGCAGGACTGGCTCTCCCTGATGGTGCCCTGGACCCCGCCCACGCCTCCCGAAGCCGGCATGGTGCTGCTGGCTGGG
Organism: Colobus angolensis palliatus; assembly: GCF_000951035.1. Taxonomy (NCBI): domain Eukaryota; kingdom Metazoa; phylum Chordata; class Mammalia; order Primates; family Cercopithecidae; genus Colobus; species Colobus angolensis. Next base: position 343,156 of record NW_012114866.1, on the reverse strand, counting down.
ACCCGGCCACAGGGTGGCAAGGAGCTCTGCATGCTGTCCCCACCCCTAGGCGCACAGGTCGAGGAGGATCGCGCTTACTACAAAGAGTTCCAGGACTTTTTCGGTCTGCCCGACACCCACCCGCAGCATCGCCTCTGACGACATTTTTTTTTTTTTTTTTTTTGAGAGAGTATTGCTCTGTCACCCAGGCTGGAGTGCAGTGGCATGATCTCTGCTCACTGCAAGCTCTGCCTCCCGGGTTCATGCCATTCTCCTGCCTTAGCCACCCGAATAGCTGGAACTACAGGCGCCCGCCACCACGCTTGGCTAATTTTTTGTATTTTTAGTAGAGACAGGGTTTCACTGTGTTAGCCAGGATGATCGCCTGACCTAGTGATCCACCCGCTTTGGCCTCCCAAAGTTCTGGGATTACAGGCGTGAGCCACTGCCCCCAGCAGGACAATTCTTTCTACCCTTTCCAGGATGAGGAGGGGCACGGCATCGAGGGCGTGGAGAGCGTCCCGGAGGGCGTTCAGGAGGCGTGGGGCTGCTGTGGACGCTAGTGCGGCGTGGGGTGAGTATTGAGAAGGCACAGGAGACTGACCACAATGGCTGGACCGGCCTTAATGTTGTCTGCTACCACGGCTTTGTGGATATACCCTGGTGGCCTTAGATGAGTGCTCCTACACTGAGGTCAACTGGCAGGACAGGGAGGGGAATGCAGCCCTAATCATAGCTGCACAGGCAGGGGCTGCCCCTGGCCCCATGGGCACAGTTGCCTTAGACACTGCCTCTCAGCCTTGCGCTTCCTGCATCAGCATCACCTGGGCTGGTTCATTTGGGCTTTAACACAGATCTGGTGGAAACACAGGCTGCCAGGCCCTGCCCCTGGAGTCTTTCTTTGAATAGGCCTGGGGTAGGGCCCAAGATTGAGCAGAAGAACAGGTTTCCTGGTGAGGTTGATGCCGCTGGCCCAGGGATCCCACCTTGAGGGCAGAGGGCTTGGAGGTTTCCATGCCTGATGACGGCCAGGAACCCTTCTCAGTAGGCATTGAAGACCCGCAGAGTCACAGATCCCAGGAGAGATGTCGTCGGAGGGACACAGAGGCATCACGGAATTAAAGTGAAAATGAAGAAAGGAGCTGAGCATCTGTTTCATCACTTTCTGTTTTTACTAAAGAGGCTGTTCTGGCCCAGTCAGGGCACGCTATCATCACCAACTACTTGTTGAACTATGTCCCGGGTCTTGACCTTGACGGAGGGACGCGTTAGGGTTGAAAGCCGCCATGCCTGGTCGATCGCATCCCAGCCCTGAGCTAGCAGGGGCGGGTGTCCACCCGGGGCCCCCTTGGTGGGATGTCGCCAGAGGAGTGGCCACTTACAAGGCCGCCTCATGCAGAGGCTCCAGGAGCGCCCCTGATGGTAGCTGTTCAGGGAAAAGTACCAGCTTGAGCTGCCTCCGCTCCTCTAGAGGGCGCGGAAGCCCGAGGTCTCCAAGAACTGCGTGCAGAAGCTCAAGGACTGCGAGCTGTCCGCGCTGACGCCCCGCTCCGTGCGCGGCCTGGACGACCTGGGCGCCCTGGACCACATGGTCAGGATGAGCACCAGCCTCTAACAGCCCCGCTGTGGCCATCGCGTGCCAGACGGTGTGCCCGGAGAGCACTCTGTGCGTGCGGAAGAGGACGGCTGGTGGTGCGGGAAATCCTGG
>NW_012114866.1:334579-339750 GCF_000951035.1 Colobus angolensis palliatus | reverse complement strand
GATGCAGCAAGAGTAAGGAGCCCAGAATGATGCAAATTACAGGAATGGGGAGGAGGTGATGTTTAGAACAAGCAAAGAGAATGCAATGGGAAGCAAACTTGTTTTAGGAAACTTCTCCTGGAGTGGACCAGGCAGCCCTCTCTTCCAGACTCATTTCCACAGAGTCCCTTATGTGGGTGTTTTCTTTTATTTTTCCCTTGAGGACTGCCCTTGTTATTTAGTTCAACCTCATGCGGACCTCATGGAATTTCCAAGACGTGGGGCCTTGGCATTGTGGCACCTTTATGCCACACATACATAATTCACAGCATTACCAAGTCCCCATGAGTCCTACCCTTACCTCTGTCAGCCGAGGACCCAGCCAGGCAGTGCCACATGGTCTCCCAGGCACGCTTCTCCAAGCTGCAAAAGTTCTCAAGGCACTGGTCTGGGCAGCTGAGCCCTGGGCTTGTCCTAAAGCTCCGTAGGTGACTGCACTGCAGCCCACATGGAGAGTTGCAGCTCTAAAACAGGGATTTTGAGAGGCCTCAGTGGCCTTTAAGTGGTACTTCCAGGACACCCATCCTGAGCTCCCACAAAGGGCTCCACCTTCCCAAGAATGTCTAACTGTCATTGGAACAGCCAGGGTTAGGCAGCTTCTGCTAGGGTTGCCATGGCATCTGACCCTTGGTGGGTTGCCAGACATTCCTTCCTGTTTCCGCCATGGGAAGTTGGCACTGGGAATGGTACGGAGCCCCCACTGCTACCCTAAGCCTTGGATGTCTGCTGCTTCCAGGTCAAAACTGGACATTTCTAGTCCTGCCCAGCTACTACTGCACCACAACCCATACTCATAGTCTGCAGGGATGTGTAGAACAGCAATGACAGGACAGCAAACAATTGACAATTTCCCCAGGTCCCACGCTGTTCCAGAGTGGGCATGTTGGGGCCCTGCCCCCAATGTGTTCCAGCCTTACCCAGGTGCACAGGGTACCATGTCCAGTAATGCTTGTCCAGTAATGCTCCTGGTGTCCACAAAACAGTTCCAGAGATACCTGCATTTTGAAAAGCCTGCCCAGCCAGCAAATGTGGGGCAGTACCTGGATTTCTTTGATAAATCTGAAGGCAAGCTGGCCACTTGCCTGATGAGTAGAAACTGCCTTTACCTGGCCAGTGTATGCAACTGGAGAGGAAACGACAGCTTCATGGGGAGCTCTGGGGGGACTGGGGAGCCTGACGTCCTGGGGAGCTTTGGTATGGCCTCAGTGGAAAGACCGGATTTTGAAAATCTGCCAGACCCAACTGAAAGTAGGGTCATCCCTGATTGGATCCCAGACTCTCTCTGGTCCCTCTGGACTCACTCTAGATGTGGCCTGCCTGTGGGCAGCCCTTCCCTTTGGCCCGTGAGGCAGGTCCACGTAGCTTCCGCAGCTGTGCACCTGACTGCTGGCCCAGCACTTCTCATTTTTGCCACCTGGAAGCAGATTTGCTAGTAGAGGAATTTTCCAAGGGAAAGAAGTGTTGCCAAGCCTCTGTCCTCGACCTGTCAGGGGCTTATGCTCTTGGTTTCTTATTTTCTTTGGAGTGGGCAGCAGAGGGGACAGGGGGCCCTCCAGGCAGGCTCAGGGAGTGTGGGAGGCCAGGGAGAAAAGTCGAGATGATAGGGAACTGGAGCCACCTTGAGGGGGGTGTCCTGGGCTCAGTATCAGGTTGATCAGATGAGCCAGTTTATATTTAAGCAATACTATTATGTTCAATTCTTTTTGGTAAGAGGTTCCTCAGGGGAGTTGTCATCTGGTCCCAGAGGTGGAGGGAAATGCCCCCTCATCTTCCTGAGCCATTTGGAAGCCCTTTCCTCTAGCCCTAGGTACTGGTGACACAGGTTCCTTGGTCTCCAGTTGTGCACAGGGCTAGGGGATGCAGGCGTCCTGTTACTTACCCACTCAGCAGTATGGGGCATCGGGCATTCAGAGGTCTCACAGTTTCCTCTCCAAAGTCCTGGTGTCCTTGGAGAACGTTTATTATTTTTGTCTATTTTTGTTTCTTTGAACTGCTGCATTCACTCAGTGAGGGCTTGCCCTCCCTGCAGCCCTCATGTTGTTCAGGAAAGAGGGGACTGATGGGCATGGACCCCCCCTCTCCTCTCCTGTCAGTTGTTACCACACTGTCACCCCTGGCTTTACCACTACGTTCTCCCACCCCTGTGGCCTCGTCTCTTCTTCCTCATTCATCCTTCCTTCCTTTGCCTGTTTTCTTCTCCCAGGTGGTTAAGTTATTTATCATCCCTGACACCACCTACCGAGGTCTAACAAGGACAGAAAAGCTGGCACCTCTGTGAGGCAATGTGGTGTTATCAGGGTGGGACCTCCAGGCCCCCAGAGTGACTGAACAGTAGGCCTTCCAGCATCTGTGCTGATGTGTAAGAATTCCTATGCCGCCGTGCCCTTCCCACCTCCTCCTCTTTACTCAGATGGGAGACCAGGTTTGCTCTCCTGCAATGATAGCCCAGCCCCTGCTCTGCACAGGGAAGGGGCTCATGGTCCCTGCCTGCACCCTGATGTTTATTAACTGTAGATAGGGAATTTCAAGTTGACAGCTACCTGCTCAGGGATTTATATATAAATATAGTTAGAGGAAAAGCTAAAGTCTATTTTACACTTTTTAGTGTTTGTGTAAATTAAGCTTAAACTGGACAGAATAAATATTTCTCAGACAATGTCGATGCTACTGATTACAAGTGAGATGGCTGGAGCTCACCCGTTGGTGGAGAATTTCCTGGTGATTGGAGATCGGAGACTCTGGCAGCAGAAATGGCTTTGCGGTGGGTGTGAAGTCACTTCAGTCCCTCTGAGTGGCCTCTTGTGGACGTGAGCACATGTATCGACACCAGTGAAATCCATCTCCATGTGCGTGGAGGCGGCTGATGAGAATACAAATGATCCAGTCCTGGCTTTTCCCTCTAGAACCGGTTACTCCCAGTCTGACATTGGAGCATATGAACTAAGAGTGACATTTTTTTCTAATTGCTTCTGTGAATAAAGTGTTCTACAGTCAGCCAGCACTAAACTCTCCAGAAAGGAGGAGGGAACCGCATGGAGACATTCATCTAGAATTACCTCAGTGTGCAGAGGCTGTCCCTTGACTGCACTTGGAAGAAGCAGTGTGAACCATCCTGTGCCTCTTTCTTCTCAAGCTCCTCCCGACAGTCTCCTGGCAACACTAGAGATCTCAAGACTATGGAGATGGGAATTTCAATAGCTTTGTCAGCTCAGCATTGACCACTCCTGAGACCTGAGTCTCCTCTTTGAGCTGGAGACAGGCAGTTCTCGATGTTGGTTGAAAAATAGGATTTATGAATGCGGGAGGCCCGTGCTGGACCCGTCTGCCTGCTTCTCTCCCTGCTGTCAGCAGTAACCAGGTCCCTGGTGTGGAGGCGAGAATCCCCTGGGGTAGGGCCAGACCCCAGGCCTGAAAAAGATGCAACGCTTGCAGACTGTCAGGAAGAATCATGGGTAACAAGTGAATATGATGAAATGCATCCCAGAGAGGAAATGAAGGGATCCTCACTAAGAGGTGGGTCTGACTGACAGGTCTCTGGCAGCCCACCGGCAAGAGCACTACATCCCCTGCAGCCCCGCCATTCGCACTACATGATGCGGGAAGGCTGTCTGTTCATCCTTACTCTGGGGACCCAAGCCTGCTCTGAGGAGTGAGTCACAGCCCTGGTGTGTGCCTTGCATTACTCTTTCCGCAGGTGTCCCCGGAGACTCAAGCTTGCTCATTTCTGTCCCGACACAGCTCGCTGTCCCTGCAGTGGACAGAGTCCGCCCGTTCTGTGTCAGCTCCTAGACATCATTAGTCTTTCCTGTGAGAAAGTGTGAGTACTTTTCCCTTTTACAGTATTTGGGGAAATTGTAACATACTCCCCAGGGATTTGCGCAGGTCCCTCCAGCTCCCACAGTGGATAATTCTATGGATTCTGCACCAGGCAGTCAGCTCTCCCCCTTGGAAGCCCCGGGGTCCCTGTTTCTGTGGGCCTGGTTCTTTGTTTCTACGCTAGTCCCATTTGGTCAGGACCTGCCAGGAACTGCCTGGAGGGCCATGGTGTGGGGAAGGACAGGTGTAACCCTGACCACAACAGATCCTTCTAAAACAACAAAGTCACATTGATGATGACAGCCGCAGTGGGGTGAATGCCATTGCAGTGAGCATGCTGGGAGCTGTCAAGGGCATTACTGCAAAAGCAGTTCTTCTCAAGGCGCCCTTTGCATCTTCCCCTCCTCGCCTCTCAGAGCATTTGGAACTTGCTTATGCGTTGGAATGACTCTTAAATCAACTGCTCATTTCTGTGCCTCTGCACTCACAGGTTCCTTCAATAACATTTAAATAAGTGGCTAAAAAAACTCCTCTGCAGGTTGTTTTCAAAAACAGGAGAAAGAAAAACACACACTACCTGAATTGATTTGACTAATTTTTGAGTGACTCAGTTCAAAGTCAGTATTGCGTGCACAATGTCCTCATGCTGAGCCAGCCTGAAATAAGACATGGTACAAGGCACAGTCCTCAGTAGCTGGCGGTGCCACTGTGGACAGTGTACACTCTGGTGTGAGGGTATGCACAGGCGAGCATAAGTGTGTGTGCTCATACACACAGATAAAGTGAAAGGACACAGGCTTTGTGCTGGCAAAGGTTGTGATGCTGCTGTAGCTTGCCATGGGCCCTGGGCAGTGTCAGATGGGAAGTGCTTTGATGGCATGTTGCTCAGGGTATTTAATGGGGTCTCCCATGGCCCGAGGACCCACTGTGAGCACTCCGCCCACTGTGGTGCAGATCACAGATGGAGTCATCATAGCCCACGTCTTTACTGAAAGGCAGTGTTGACCCAGTGTGTACTTTAATATTTTTCTCATCAAATATTAAAGTATTTTACTCATCAAATATTTTACTCATCAAATATTAAAGTATTGGAGTACTTTAATATTTTACTCATCAAAAGATGAGAAAGAGGATACCATCAAGTTATGATTTTATTAAATGTCTTCAAAAGTCTGGAATATTTTTTCTCCTTTTTCTTTTTGTTTTTTTTCATATGTTTTTGGAAATGTTTTGCCTGAAGTGGGCTTTAATTCTAATAGTCACTAAACTAGACTGGAAATGCACATTGCTGTTGCTTTTAGAACTTGATTCTAGAT
>NW_012114866.1:331548-333599 GCF_000951035.1 Colobus angolensis palliatus | reverse complement strand
CACAGAGGGACAAATAGAGGTAAACTAGGAGAGTGCTAGTGACACATGGAGGATGAGAGTATCACGTATGTGCTTTACAAACAGCATAATGTGTGATTGGCTGTAGCACAAATTAGAGCTAAGTAGAGAAGATGAGGAGAGAACATATTCAAGGGTATAACGTTTGATAATTTTTTCAAAGTAAACAAATGAATTGTATTCAGGAAGTCAAACAATCCTCATTTTGGATGTGTAAGACATAAATTTACTTTGTTTTGAATATGCAAAACAATAGATTTTTGCCTGATTTTTAGTATTTCTCTTCCTTGGTGGCTGATTCATTATGATGTGTTTAAGCTGGAAACCGCCACCAAACATGAAGGATCTCTTAAAATCAGCCAAAGTAAACTGTTTCATTGTGAGGGAACACTTCATAGAATGACAACAGACTGCTCCACAATTGTGAATGTAAGAATAAGACAGTGGATTAATATTTGCAAAGTGTCAAAAAATGTGACTGCCAATACAGAGATGAATGTGGATTGGAAATACCTTTTATATAAGAGGATAAAAGGATGATCTTGTCACATAAGTATAATAAAAAAATAAAGGGGCTTTATACCCTACTAAGGGCTTCTAGAACAGCACCCATGAGATCTACTTGAAAGATAATTACAACACCTCTGCCACATTTGAATCCGGTTTTATTAAATGCTTTGTCTCTTAACAGTGTTTCCTTTATGTATATTTTCTGTTTCTATATATGTCTGGTAAGTTTTACTCAGAAAGTGAACTATGTAGAGTAGACTAATATAGAAAGCAAACCCCACATGTGTTCCCTTTTACTAGGCTGTGTATGTGTGTTTTGAGGGAGAAGGTGGAATCAATCTCATCAGGAGTTGATTTGTTTTTGGGACTTGTTCCTCTTAGAGTTAACTCCGGTGCACCATAGGTTTCCTGCTCATCTAGCAATACTTTGTGTTCTGGATTTGACTAGTTTAGCAGCTTTTCTCAGTATCTGCTGTATCCTCACCCTTAAGTCCCCCTCCAAATTCTGCTCAGTCCCCCGGAAGACACTACTTTGACCTGTTACTCAACAAGTTTTGCCTAGTTGGTGGTGGTGAAGAGAATAGAGAAGCATTCTCTGTCATTCTGATGAAGCTCAGTGACAGGTCGACACTTTTTCTGGGTCTTCATGATTGGAACCCTCTTAATGATCCTGTCCTGTCCAATCTTCAGGTGTAGGTCTAAATCATCCACATATGGTTTTCCTCTTTTTTCCTTTTCCCCTTTCCAAAGCTCAATTAGTTTTACCAATGTCCCAAGGGCAATGGCATTCCTTATCTTTCCCTTTGTAGTTTTAGGTTTTGTCACATGGGAGAGATGGGGAGGTAAATACAGGTCTTAAAAAGTGATCTTCTCTGAATCTCTTCACAGACTGTAAAACAAATGTATGTGGCACATATACACCATGGAATACTATGCAGCCATAAAAAGGGATGAGTTCATGTCCTTTGCAGGGACAAGGATGAAGCTGGAAACCATTATTCTCAGGAAGCTAACACAGGAATAGAAAACCAAACACTGCATGTTCTCACTCATGAGTGGGAGCTGAACACTGAGAACACATGTACACAGTGAGGGGAACATAACACACCAGGGCCTTTTGGGAGATAGGGGGCCAGGGGAGGGATATCACCGGGATAAATACCTAATGTAGATGATGGGTTGATGGGTGCAGGAAACCACCATGGCACGTGTATAGCTATGTAACAAACCTGAACGTTCTGCACATGTCCCCAGACCTTAAAGTATAATAATAAAAAAAGGTTTATGTCTTAATGTTGATGTTAACTTACCATAAATTAAATTATGTGTGTGTGTGTGTGTATATATATATATACATATATATATATATATGCATTTGAAAAATCTGGTGTAACATCAATTTCATTTATTTCAAGCTTCTTATTTTACACATTAAAATATTTAAAATATATATTATATATAATTTTCTTCTGCATGAAAAATACTTACAGTTTCTCTCTTTGATTGAAATGATTCCTGAATCT
>NW_012114866.1:313006-330848 GCF_000951035.1 Colobus angolensis palliatus | reverse complement strand
GTCACTATTCAGTCATGTCCATTTGAATGTTTAATTGATCCAGTATTGTCCTGATCACCTTGTAAATTTCAGTGTAGAAAACACTCTAATAATGCATGAGCATTTGTATATAAGATGAGATTTAGAAAGATAAGCACAGCATAGGAGGTCAAATAAGATGACCTCAAAGTATAGATTCATCAATAAAACACATTGATAAGTATAATACTGTTAGATGAAGAGACAGAAAATATTGCCGGGTTACCATTGAGTCTTTTGCCTCCAGGTTTTTTCATGAAGCCCAAGATCCCTACTTTGTTTCCTTGATTTTAACTTTGTTTAGACAACTCTGTCATCTATTATTTCACTTTGTGACATTCACAAATAATGAAAAACCAGAGTATATATTCTATTCCATACATCATGGGTAATGATTTTCCAAAAACGATTAAACAAAGAACCAATACACATAGTTTTAATGTTTTCACCATATTTAATAGAAGCACTATCAATGAGATTTGATGACATTAGAACACAACTAAAGACATTAAATATAACTTATTCGTCCGGTTTGATGAGGTGCGAAAAAGAGGGCTTTATGTGATAAATGGGTTCCCATAGCATATAGCCACACTTCTGACTTATCTCTGGTCAGAAGTGACTACAGCAAAAGATAGGCCTGAGAGGAGGTGAGAAGGAGCAATTAGGGATGGTGTATATCAGGGAATTTTGATCAACGTCAACAAAGGTCATAGTTCTACTTTCACAATCCAGGAATAATCCTACTCGACTGGTAGGCCTTGGAACATATTGCACCACAAGTGGGGAGGTGGTAAAGAGACTGAAGTGAGCATCCTCCTTAACACATCCGAGAAGAAAGATTCCCTCCCCTCCATCTATCTTATCATTCTGTCTCTTCTCTTTCCAATAATTGTTACAGACACCAAAAGCCCAATTCCAAGAGTCCCCCACATGAACCTCCCAATAATATTTGCCAGATGTGAAAGTCTGAGCCCCCCATACAAGAAAACATTCAGATTTTGCAGTGAAATGGGGATCATCTTGAGGGTCACATCCAACATTCATGCTTCTCAAATCTCCATACAGGAAGATATGACTATTACGTCTTTCAGGCTGCAGAGCAAAATCAACTGCAAAAATAACAAAAAAAGTATAGATACATGTAAATAATAGAAATTAGAATTCTTGAGGGAAAATTTGTTCTACCAAGAAATTTGAAGTTACAAGGACAGAAGAATTTTGATTACAACATTTAATCAAGTATAAGGATGATTAATATTCTCTATAGGAAAAACAACATCCTACAAACAGACATTGAAAATGTATTGAAAACTCAAAAATTGAGAGTTGAATATAAAACCAGCCTGTTTTAATCCAATTTCCAATGTAAAAGTGAAATATTATATGCCCCAAATGCCCTTTAGCTATCAAGGTCATTATTAAAATATTTCTTGTCCTTAAATACTAGTGATATACTTTTGACAAGAATGGGAAGATTTTAGCTTATTCAAGCACTGCTCTAGATAACTGGATAAAAGTCCATATGTTCAAATTATAAGTGGTAACTGAGGGCAGATTTTTGCAAAATATTTCACCAGTCACTCTGTGGACTTCCCTGCTAGCTCTAGATTGAAACTGAACTTTAGATTTTACACGTAGGTCTTCATGGTGTAACTGAACTGAAATTATGATTTCTATTTTTACTTCCTATTTACAAAATAATTTCTTCTTTCTTTTTACATATTAAATTGAATTTTTACATTATATCAATAATACACATTTATTGTAAGAAAATAGAAATACTCCAAAAAACTGCTGTGAACTCTATTCCCCAAAAAAAGTTTTTTAAAAATTCAAGTGAAATACAGTAAAGAAATGTAAAATTTTTATGTAACTTTGGATTATTAAGCTTCCTTCTGAGCATTGTTCCATTTATTCAGTTTTTTACTTCTGATGTCATTCCATTTACCCAAAATATAGCTCTATCCATGTGAGCCCAGAAAATACTTGTTTTTCATTATGTTTTACTCTTCATGTATAAATTGAGCTATAAATAGAAACACAGATATAGTAGGGTTGCATAGTCATATCGCTCACTTCCTTCTGAAATGAAATAAAGATTTGATGAAGGATAAAATATTACCCCCATGATTCCAACAAGAAGTAATACACTGTGGGAATTCTGCCAATGGGCTGACACTCACCTCTGAATCCATTGAGCCTGTCCAGCAGTCCAGTGATGGGCCCTGCACTGAGCTCTGGATTCACAGGCTCGGGCACTTGCCGCAGCAGGGACTCATACCTGCAAGGAGAAAGATGCAGTTACCACATCTACAGCCAAAAAGTACATAAAAATCACTACTTTTATTTAAAAGACATTTCATGAGAATCCCTTTAACCCACAATTTGCTAATTCCAAAATTATGATTTTCTGTTTCAGATTCATTCTTATTCACAGTTTCTGATTTTCAAGCCTGTTAGAAAAGTCGGTCTGAGTGCGAATTCATTTGGATCTTTCTTCTTATTGCTCCAAATTAGTAAGGATCATTAATCTTAAGACCAAGAGAATATTCAAAAATAAAATTCTGGATTCCAGACTTCACCAGAATTTCCTGATATCACCACCTGGAAAGGTGGGGTTATTTTTAAGACTGCTGCATCTGTTGCTTCCTTCTCAAGGCCAGGGTGTTGAGATTTGCTCCAGGCAGGGAGCTCTGCCTTTTATAACTGAGGTTCTCTGGAGGCCTCCACAGTTCAAACATTCCAAATAGTTTGTTTCGTCTATTTTTCAGAATTATATATTTAAATATAAACTAGAAATCATCAACACTTTTCACTGCAGAAATACTTTCCCTTTTTCTCTCTGGCTTCCCCTGGTTGATTTTGTAGCCATGTAGTAAACATAATATTTTCTCTTTCAAATATGCAGGTTTTTCAGCAATAAAAAGGAAATTAGGAATAGAGATGCTCACTTTTTTATTCTTCTTTCATTTTTTTCTTTCTTTTTTTTTAATTTATTTTTTGTTTGTTTTTTGGTTTTGCAGAACTTTCATTGGACTGCCTAATAAAATCACAGCAACAAAAGAGAAGACAACATAGAGTGGGGAATGGAGTAAGTACAACCAGCACAAGGTAATATCAATATCTGAATCAATTATGCCTTCAGTGTCAAAGTTTCTGCTTGATATTTGTGGAAACTGAAAGAGCATCTGCTAAAATCTTGTTATGCACTTACCTGTGTAATATGTCTCCAAAAGCCTGTAAGAAAAAAAAGACAAAGAAAGGCTTAGTGCTTTACACATGATGCAATTTCCACTGTGAGATTTCGAGGCAGTTTCTGAGATATTATTTTCCTACAATTTTTCCTCCTGGAAAGCATTTTTTGTTTCTATTCTCATGAAAATCCCAGTGTATCATATGTCATGAATTAATGTCCTGATAAAGTCTCAGTCTTGAAGACATTCTCTTTCCAAGTGAAGGAAGAGGAGGCCCACAGAGTCTGTGCTCTGCTATAACCATAAAGAAGCTACTCACTCATCTTCCCTGAGCCCTGTTACCAAAATGAATGCAACCCAAAATAATATTAATGTGATCCTAGATTCCCCAACTTCTCCATCATGCCGTGTCTCCAAATTAACCTAAGTGCAAATGAATCACTTCTCATTTTATCCACTTTCAAAAATCCTAAATATATCATTGACTTTTGATTGGAAATATTTTTTGGGTCTGTTACCTTGGTCATTCCACAAAGTTTTGTTGCTGGTGGATAAAGTAGGAGGGACCTTTGTTTGGTAGAATCCATAGGAGAGGTTATAAGCTCCCAATTGAGTAGCATTAGTTATAGAAACGTGTTTTTAGAAACAAATCATGGAAGCAAAGTGGGGGAGGGATTTCAGGAGAGAGGAAAAACACCCATGCATGTGAAGGTTCTACATCCTGATACCCCATGGTCAGTCCGTACCTGGAGTAGCTCCACATCTGCTTTATGGCACATTTGCTTCATATCCTCATACATTCCTCTTAAAAGCTCCCTCGAATGTTCCATTCTGGCTTTGCTTTCATTGAGTTGCTGAAAAATGTCCTCGCCCTCCTTTTGCAGCCTCTCCAAGTGATGTTGCTCTTCTTCATGGAGAAATGCAGGCATCTTCTGATATTCAGCTCTGATTGCTTCTATCCTTAAACTCACATAATCCTGCAATGACAATAGTCAAAATAGAAATGTTGTATCCATCTTCTCTTGCATTTCACTGATTCCTTTTAGCATTCTGAACATCCAATATTTTAACCCTCAGTCTTGTCAATTCTCAGATTCCACAACATTTTATTCCTCTCCTTTTTTCTGCATTAATATCAACATAGGTGTTTCTGCCTGGTTACATTTACTTGATTAATGATAAAATGTTTTCTAAGATAGTTATATAAAAATGGATTTCTCTCTTCCAACACACATTCACAGAAAGAAAACACAGTTCTTGCTTAAGAATTAAACTATCGAGCAATATTGGCTAGATAGGAAACCATTATTTCTATTTTGGAGAATTGGGGCAATTTATGTAAACCCATTATATGAGAAATTATGAAATGACCACAGACTAGCATTGTCAACTCAATGCATTTCACCCAACATCACATAGTCTAATTAGGTTTCATTTATTCTCTTCCAAACTCACCCTAATCTGCAACATGGATCTCTTTGTGGTTCCTCAACCCCCCAAATAAATGCAAATGAAATATTACTACACATGCTGTTTCCTATATCTAGAATTATTTTAATATATATATGTATTTCTCATATATGTACTCATAGATATATTTCCCATATATAGGTATATATGGATATATGAGGAATATCTATGTGTATCTGTGTGTGTATATATATTCCTCACATATATCCACATATATATATATACACACCCACACCCAGATACTCATATATATTACTATATTTATGAGGAAGGGGAAGGCAAACAGGAAGATATCTATATTTCCTCTTGATTGATATTTTGGTTTCAGTGTGAATTTTTCCATGAGCCTTTTTTCTGACCACACTAATTAAAACACAAACCCTCATCCCCAGTCCCTAACCTCTGTGCTCCTTTTCTACTTTCCGGCTTGATTATTCTCCAAAGACACTACTACACACTAACACATCATGTACTTCACATATCTGCATGGTGACCATTTGCTTCTCTCATTTCAATTGCAAGATTTGTGTGTTTTCTTTCTTCTTTACTACTTAATTTACTAAGTTAATATTTGACATACACTAGGTATTCATAAAATATTTTTCAATGAATTTATATTAGAATGAATTAACGAATTAATATTAGATATCATACCCTCAAGATAAACATCCACAAGGAGAAAATCATTTCTAGAATTCTTCTCAAGTCCTTAAAGTTCTCCTTATATTAAATACTAGTTCCCATATTTCTCGTGTATTTGTGTCTTCAAGACACGAGTGTACATTCTCACCCCTTTTTCCATTACGTGTTATGACTTATTCAATACTAATTAGTTCTGATACTTAATTTCATGCTTCCTCTAAATTTGCACTCTTGCTCCTTCTGCCTGATATTTAACTCAGATTTCAAATATATTTGCGCACCAGGATTCAAATTGATGCTGACTCGGCCTTAGAAGGTTCACTTGAAATTTCCATGACTGCTAAATAACGCTTGTGCCCAGAAGTTATCCAGGCAGCCCATTGAGAATGCTGTGAAATGGCCCAGTTTCTTGTATTTGCCGGTGTATTGCTATAGGTTTGTATGGAGACAGATGAGCATGCTTGGGTAACATCTGTCGTCTGGTTAGAAATTCTACCAAAGAGTCACACTATGTTCTATAAAAAATTAGGGTATTTTTTCTCAAGTGTTTTTTCCCTTTTTTTCGAATTCCAGAAATATTATGGGTTGAGATCAAGTTCCCATTTTAAGAGTCACCCATTTGTTCACCACAAGTTACTGAAGAAGGTAGAGTAACATGGTACTAACCTTCCAGCATCTGGTTCTGGTGGTTTCCATGTTCAGGTTTCTGTGATTTTCACAAGCTTTTTTCCATAAAGACTGCATTTTCTTCAGCAGCTTCTCCTGCAAAAGAGTCATGAATTGAAGCACAAGTGAAGACACAAAAGTATCATTCGCTCTCTGATATACAAAGGACCCCAAATGAGAGACAAATTGGCCCATAGAAAATAGTTTGCTTTGTTTCTCCAAATGTTTGTCGAATCTGAGAGGCGTGAAGCCAAGGAAGCTCATAACAGACACACTTAAAGGGACACAGAGATGGCATCATCCAGTCTCCAAGGAAATAGACTTACAAGAATTTCATGTGTCCTTTATAGAAATAGATCTTCAGAGGCATCACTTACCCGGTGTTCCTCTGCAGCCCACTCAATGGGACAGTGTTTGTGGTCTCGGTGCTCCTGAGAGTTGGAGCACAGCAAACAGAGCAGGCTCTTGTCCACTTCACAGAACATCTTCTTTATCTCTCTGTGAGTCCCACATATTTGCTCCTCAGAGCTAAGGAATTGCCTGAGACTGGTTTTTCTGGCAATGGAAGCCATCTTATTCAAGCGAATGTTAGTTTTGAGGTTTCTCTGCCATGTTGTCTTCTTGCATTTAGAGCACTGAACAAGAACCGTGATGTCTTGCCAGTTGAGGTAGAAACAGGGCCTGCAAAAACTGTGCCCACAGTCTATGGTGATTGGGTCTATGAAGTAGTTCATGCAGATGGGGCAGGTCAGTTCCCTCTGGAAGACTGGCAAGATTCCAGAATTCATGTTTCTGAGGAAGAAAGAGCAGCATGTCATTTTGGGGTCTGGGTTGGTGAAAATCTGTCAACATGTGGTGATATGTGATAGCTATATTTTCTTCTCAACAGTGCTCATTAAAGTGAAACAAACTATTTCCTCTGCAACAAAAATGAAAAATTCATACACAAGGAGAGTCTTCAGGCTTTATAGCAGACACCACTGACTAGATAACTCATAACCTCTTCTACTCCTAGTTCCTGCCCATAACATAATGCAAATCTACTCAATAACCTATTCCCTGGGATTGATATGAAACTTGGGTTTTAGTCTTAAGTGGTCTAAAATAAATCATGTTTGTCCCTATTTCTCTTTCAAGTAACTACTGAATGACTATGGGAGAGGAGTAGAAAACCTACACTGGGTAAGCAAACACGAGAAGATGGTCAGAGGGCACTATGGCATATTTTCAGAAAGAGGGAACCAGAAGCCCGGCTCTTTGAAACAAAAGCAACCCCAAAACCAGCCAACCGACCAGGTAAACAGAAAGACAATAACAAAACCGGTCTATGTTCACTAGGAGAGAAAATAAATAATGAAAAATATTGGGTTATTTTTCTTGTGGCTTAAATTAACTTCCTCCTTGGGCTACTCAAACTATGAACTCAAATGTTGTCATTTTTTTTTAAACTGAAATATGTACAATTATGTTACTATGGCATTATTGTTAATTTTAGGTGTTGACTTGACTGGATTAAGTAATACATGGAGAATTGGTGAAGCATTATTTCTGGGTGAGTCTGTGAAGGTGTTTCCAGAGTGACATGTGAGTTGGTGATCTGAGTGGGGAACAGCAGCCCTCAATGTGGGTGGACACCATCCAATCATCTGGGAGCTCAGACCGAAAAATAGGGCAGAGAGAAGGCCATTTGCTTTCACACACACAATTTATATATATTTATAGTTATAGTTATGCATACATCCTATGGTTCTGTCTCTCTGGAGATCCCTGACCCATGCAAACTGCAATCTTTGCTTTGGCAGTTTGAAGGCATTTACCTTACTGTCTTTTACTAAGCAGCGTTGAATTTAAGTGCCAAAAGTGAAAATTTTTGAATTGCAAATATTTAGGCCTGGCGCGGTGGCTCACGCCTGTGATGCCAGCACTTTGGGAGGCTGAGGCGGGTGGATCATCTGAGGTCAGGTGTTCGAGACCAGCCTGACTAACATACTGAAACCCCGTCTCTACTAAAAACACAAAATTTAGCCAGGTATAGTGGTGGGCGCCTGTAATCCCCACTACTTAGGAGGCTGAGACAGTAGAATCACTTGCATCCAGGTGGTGGAGGTTGCAGTGAGCCAAGAGCCAAGATCATGCCATTGCACTCCAGCCTGAACGACAGAGCAAGACTCCATCTCAAAAAGCAAAACAAAACAAAACAAAACAAAAAATGCAAATATTTTTCAGATGTCATCTGAGCCATTTCCAGGAATTTTTCATAGTTTCATCTGACATAAGCCTCAATTAAAATGACAACTAGTATCGTGTATCAAATTATGCCTTACACATTTATCTGCTCAACAACTGTATTTTGATTTCTAAGGTAGGCTATTTTGGAGAGCCTTCTTGTTTCCTTTAGTATCACCAGTTTCCATCTCATCATTGCTTTAGTAATTTAAAATCATGTCTAAAAGCTTAAGATTATGAAAGCATAATATTTACAATATTCAATAATTCTCTTTTTACTTAATTCAGTGTGCCAGTATTAGTACATGCAGTACACACACATATATGTTTTAATGTGAATTCCATGTATTCATGATGCATACAAATCTACTGCAGCAAACACTAGACATTTAAAATTTTTCAAAAATGTACTGAACACTTCTGGAATATACAAAATAACAACAATTAATACCTCATATCATAAAATGAGTAGTAAATATTATGAGTTACAAATATTATCATTAAGTAGGTTTAAGACAGGTAGATATTTTTATCATTGTAATTTACTATTTGGTAATAAGTTGCACTCACCCCAGGGCTCTAAGAATGTTTCCTGCAGTGATTTTTCCAAAAAAAGTTCTTTTAAGTACTCCCCAAGATCAGGAGCTCATTCCCTGCAGAGCTGACTTTCCGAGGCCACCTGAATGCAGGTAACTCTAAGTGCTGTCCTCCTCTAGAGTAAAATGAGCTTCTCTCTTCTACATCCTTTTATATGAATCTTTGAAGACCACACCCAACTCTTTAGTGGTATTTAGCATATTAAGAAAGGTGGAAACAGAGTTGATTAGGTTTATGCAATATTTAGTACACACCTTTTCATCACTGATTAAATTAGCATCACACTATCATTGTAAAAATCACTGCTTGAATGAGGCATGCCTGTCATCAATCTTATCAGGGTAAACATATGCTAGAAATTAACTAAGATTGATTAATACTGTTTCTTGAGTTTCTTCCAAGGCACAGGCTTTCCTCTATGTGCACATTAATTCGTTTGTTTATTTATTCTAGAGAAAGGTTCTCCTTCTGGTGTGCAGTGGTACAATCTTAGCTCACTGCAGCCTTGAATTCCAGGGCTCAAGTAATCCTCCCGCTTTAGCTTTCAAAGTAATAAGGACTAGAGTTTTATGCCATTGCACATAGCTAATTTTTTATTTATTTATTTTCTTAAAGACGGGATATGGCTATGTTGCCCAGTCTAGCCTCTAATTCCTGCCTTCAGGTTATCCTCTGACTTCAGCCTCCCAAAACGATGAGAATGCAGGGTGAGCCACATCACCCAGTCGTAAAGCCTCCTTTATCTACGTGGTATTCTCAGAGTAGGCCAAAAGGAACTAAAATTTCCATTTTTGTTTTTTAGCACTCTAAGAGTATTCACTAATTAATCAAATAACCCAAATAATAATTTAGCATCTTGTCAAATTTTCAAAAGTTTTGCCAATCTCGTAAGTAAAACGCGAGTTATTCTTTGAACTGCTTTCCTCCACATAGTGCATAATATCCTAGAATGGCTAGAAAAGTACCATGAGTATTGATTTTGGGGTTATAAATATCTATTAGGATGTAGGCAAATTCAGGAATACAGAATCCTGATGATGGGGAAAGACTATGTATGCTTTTTTCTATTCCAAAGTTTGTTTTGTGATTTGAAACGCCAAAAGAAGGAAAAGATTCTAGAAGGGGACACCCAAATATCTTCTCACAGAGTAATTATTTGCCAGTGCCTCACAGGATTTATGGACAAGACTGACAAAACTGTGAAAACATATCTATCAGCCTTATATCAGTCAAGGTTCAAAGACAAAAGCAGAACTCTTAAGATGTATGTACACTTAGGGAGATTCATATATGGACTTAATACAAGGAATTAGTTTACTCAATTGAGGGGCTGATGAAGGAAGTATAAGGTCTCTGGTACAGTCAATCAGGAAAAAACAATCTGCTGTTTGGATCCCAATGGTCATGGAATAAAGCTGGCATTTGGGAGCAACTGGAACAATAGAGATCCTTCACACTTTAGTCTTGTCCAAGGAATGTCTAAGTCTTCCTTCAGAGGACTTTCACTGGTAAAGTCAGACTTACCGGGGTAAACTTCCTAGTCCCAGAATTAGAACTTTTACTTACATCTGAAAACTGCTTTCCCAGCAGGGCCTAGGTTAGCATTTCATTGAATAAGAAGGAGGTGTGTATATGCTACAAAATGTTTGCTGCTGTCATTTCCCTCCTTGTAGTTAAAGCTAGCCAACTTGACACATTGAGCAAATCATTACGAGGTTATATGCCATAAATTTAAGAAAGAGAAAATAGGATTCCTCGTTCCTAAGTTTACTGTGCAAGACCACCAACAGACTGAAACCCCTGAGTTACACATTCTGTGACTCAATAAATTGAGGTAATTCAAGTGTCCACACAGAGGTGAGATCAGCCCCAGGTGCATGGAGGGTACTAGAGGCTCAGCCCTGCACTCAAGAGTGGGAAGCCTTTGAGACTTTAGTTCATGGACTGGACCCTGCAGACATTCTCTGGTGAGATTCAGGGGCTCCTTGGTGGGGCTCTGGTATTCCATCACAAGGTCTGATGACTATGTGTATCAGGAAAGAGTTGGGGCAAGGAGAGAAAGGAAAAAGGGTAGCTTCCAATTTAATTTCAACAACTTTTTGCACCACATAATTTACTCATCACAACAGTCAACTTTAGGTAGATGAAGTCTAGAGCCCTGGAAATCAGGAGCTCTCAATTCTAGACCTACTTCTTCTGTCTACTATGACCTTATTAATGAAACAACTTATTTTCCTACATGAATCTCAAACCATGAAGCAAATATGAGAATGTAAGACCCTTTAGAGTTGACATTTTGTAGGTTCTAAAAGTCCTAACCAAGCCAGAAGCGGGATTAAAGATGGGTATGGGCATTAGAGGTGTGTGTATGGGCAAGAACAATATATGATGTGGACAAAGAGCACTCTAACCAATTTTGAACACTTCCTCATTTCCCACTGCATCCCCTTTCAATACAAAAGGTTCTTTTTTGGACCTGAGAGTCTGTTTCCATTCTAGCATCTGAAACTTTCCTCTACAACAAAATTTCTATTGATATACTATTCTATTTTTGAGAACCAGTAAGAGGCTCTCTTCCTCATCTGGGTTTCATAACTCTTTACAAAATTTTCATACAGGAGTTGGGGATCTATTTCTGCTTTCTTAATATGCATAGAAAACTGAATTTATTTTACTTTGGAAATGTTAATTTTTTAATGAAAATTCAATAAATTCAATTATAGCATATTATTCAAAATTTAACAGTTATAATTCCATTGAAATTGTAATTGCTACTTTGTTTTATTTGCTCACATGGAGAAACCTGTGCACAATTTTATCCATGCTAATGAAAATTTAATAATAAATTATATTTTGCTTTGTGACCTCTGAATGTCCAAGACTTTTTAAAAATCTTTTAAATTTCTTTCTTTGAAATCCCCGTTTGTTAGATATTCTTCTGGAAACCCCTGTCATTTTCTCTTCAAACCCCTTATTTATTTCTGTTAAGATAAATATGTTAGAATAAGGAAGGGAACAATGTACTCCATGGGCTTGGATGTACCACATACTTTGCTATTTCCCTACCCACACCTTCCATAATCCCAACAGAAAATGTAGAATATGTATCCCATTGTCCCAACTTCATATAGGAGCACATGAAGGGTAAGCAATCTCTTTTCTGTCCTGTTTCTTGTATGGGAGGGAATCAGGAATCAGTCCCATGTCACCAACTCCATAAATCCTCAAATATTTCAATGTATTGCTTTATCTAGAACCACAGAAACATGTAGGATTCCTTTTGTGTTTTTCCAACTGATTTTCAGCCTAAATTCTGAGGTTTATTTATCTCATGAATAAAGCATTCAGTTGCTGAACACTGCAAAATGATAGAAGCCTGTACAAATCAGAATCAAAGAACACAACAATTCAATGTGTCTTCCTTTATGCTACCATAGCTTTTATGTTACAAGTGTTATGCCTTTAAATGTAAGAATGTATTAAATTTATTATTATAAAATAAATCAGAATCAAATAGATTACATTCCTTAAGGAAATAATGAAGGCAGCAATTGCAAACAGTACCATAGATGTTAGATTTGAAAGATTTTTTTTTTCTTTTCTTATTTATTTTCTTAGAGACATGGTCTGGCTGTGTCACCCAGGCTATAGTATAGTGGGTGGTTCCTAGCTCACAACAGCCTCAACCTCCTGGGGTCAAGCCATCCTCCATCTCTGTCTCCTGAGTAGAAAGAACTACTGGCAGGAACTACCATTCTGTTTTTTGGGTT
Organism: Colobus angolensis palliatus; assembly: GCF_000951035.1. Classification (NCBI taxonomy): domain Eukaryota; kingdom Metazoa; phylum Chordata; class Mammalia; order Primates; family Cercopithecidae; genus Colobus; species Colobus angolensis. The sequence goes on along the minus strand of NW_012114866.1, from coordinate 318,262 downwards.
TTTTTTTTTTTATTTTTACTTATTTTTTATTTTTTGTAGAGACATGGCCTTCCTATGCCACCCAGGCTGGTCTCTAACTCCTAGATTCAAAACATCTTCCTGCCTTTACCTCCCAAGGCAATGGGATTACAGCTGTAATCCACCATTTCAGGCCTCAAAACATTTTCATAGCAGATATAACAGAACATTTTCTTCTATGCTAATGTCTAAATTCAGTAGGCAGAAGATTAATGTCCTTTACTCTTCCCGTATCTGACTTAGTACCCCTTTCTTACACAGCTTACTGCTAAATTTGAATGCTTGTTTTCAATTTAACAGTTATGTTCCATAGCACAGAATAGTGAATTGAGTAATGTGAAGTAGAGTTCCCATCTTATTTCCTAGCCCCTGCCAATCTAACCGTAGATATTCTAAAATGGCTCATGATCTTACCCGTTTCCCTCCATTGGATTTCAGGTAATGAACTAATGAGTGTTGGGTTTAAAAAGTTTAAGGAATAGATCAGAAAGTAAGACTAGCGCCTCTTATGGTTCTACCTACTCTAGAACCACTGTTTTCATAGGAACTCTTATCACAATGCTAGGCTCACACTGATTTCTCATCTGAAAATGCTTAGAAATAAATATGTTAACTCTTTCCCCTGATTTTAATTAAAACAAAATAAATCCCCACTCTACAGAAGCAGCCACCAAATATTTGCTTACACAAGCGATCACATCTATAGTTCTCATAATAGGTGTTCTTTTCAATAACATATTCTCTGGGCAATGAACAATAATAAACATTATCAATCAGTTTTCTTCCTAAATAATGATAATGGTCCTAGTGATAAAACTAGGAGTGACTCCTTTCACTTTTGAGTCCTAGAGGTAACTCAAGGAACCTCCCTAATGTCTGGTATACTTCTCCTCACATGACAAAAACTAGCCCCTCTCTCAATTATGTTTCAAATTTCTCCATCAATAAACCCGGACATCCTCCTATCTATCACATTCCTATCCGTTATAGTGGGCCGTTGAGGAGGACTATCCATTATAGTGTGGAGGACCGTTGTAGTCCTCTGCACCATTATAGTGCGGAGGCCGTTGAGGAGGACTATCCATTATAGTGGGCTGTTGAGGAGTGGGCCGTTGAGGAGTAGATTGATAGAACAATCTACTGTTGTTCTATCAATAATCATAACTTTAATCTTCTTTATTCAGCTAAAGCTATCAAATTACATTTACTATACACCTCCTGTACCACATATAACCAAGGCACAAAAACATAAAACCCCTGATAATAAAAGTGAATGAAAATCTGTTTACGTCTTTTACTACCCCCACAATTCTAGGTCTACCAGCAGTAATATTAATCATTTTATTTCCCACTATACTATTTTCACCCTCCAATTATCTAATTAGTAATCGATCAATTTCTATTCCACAGTGATTAGTTCATCTTGTACTAAAACAGAGGCTAATTACACATAACATGGAAGAACAAACCTGATCTCTTATACTGATGTCCCTAAATCTCTTTATTGTCTCAACCAATCTACTGGGGCTTCTACGCCATTCATTTACACCAACCCTACCCAATTATCAATAAAACTAGATATAGATATAGTTACAGCGAACCCATTATGAGCAGGCACAGTAATTACAGGCTTCCGCTTTAAAAAAAAAAAAAAAGAAAAAAACTCTTTAGCTCACTTTTTACCACAAGGCACACCTATGCTACTTATCCTCATACTAGTAATCATTGAAACCATTAGCCTATCCATTCAACCAATGGTATTAGCTGTGCAATTAATAGCCAACATTATAGCTGGCCACCTACTAATACGTTCAACTGGAGATGCCACACTGGTACTATCAACTATTAATTTTTCCACAGCTCCAGCCACTCTCATTCTTCTGATCCTATTGACCATTCTCGGATTCACCGTAGCCCTTATTCAGGCTTATGTCTTTATACTTCTAGTAAGCCTTTATCTACATGACAACACATAATGACCCACCATATAGTTAAACCCAGCCCCTGACTACTAACAGGAGTTGTTTCAGCTCTCCTAATAACATATGGTCTAACCATATGGTTTAACTTTAACTTTCTTAATCTTTTAACCCTAGGCGTGTTAACCAACACACTATCAATCATGATGTGATATTATGCGTGAAAGTACATTTCAAGACCACCATACAACAATCGTCCAAAAAGGACTCCAATATGGAATAATTCTATTTATTATCTCAGAAATATTCTTCTTTGCCGGTTTCTTCTGGGCATTCTACCACTCTAGTCTAGCCCCAATTCCAGAATTAGGAGGACATTGACCCCCAACAGGCATTTTTCTCCTCAACCTCTTAAAAGTTCCCCTCCTAAACACATCTGTATTACTTGCATCAGGAGTCTCAGTTCCTTTAGCTCACCACAGTCTAATAGAAGGTAATTGAAAGCAGATAATTCAAGCACTATCCATCACAATTACCTTAGGACTTTACTTTACCCTACTACAAATCATCTCAGAATGCTTCAAAGCCCCATTTCCTATTTCTGATGGAATCTGTGGCTCAAAATTCTTTATAGCCACAGGCTTTCATGGACTTCACGTTATTATTGGGTCAACATATCTTACTGTCAGCCTCCTCCACCAATTAAAATTCCACTTTATATCCAAACACCACTTTGGCTTTGAAGCCACCACCTGGTATTGAGATTTCCTAGATGTAGTATGGCTGTTTTTATATATCTCTATCTACTGATGAGGATCCTACTCTCTTAGTATAATCAGTACATTGACTTCCGATCAGATTTGATAATATCTGAAAGAGAGTAATTAACCTGACACTAGCCCTAGTAACCGACACACTACTGGCCCTATTACTAATTATAATTATACTCTGACTCCCACAACTTAAAATTTATATGGAAAAATCCAGCCCCTAAGAATGTGGATTTTACCCAATAACCTCCTCCAGCCTCCCCTTTTCTGTAAAATGTTTCCTAGTAGCCATCACTTTTCTCTTCTTTGATCTAGCATCCATAATACCCATCATCCTCCAAGCATCCGCTGCCTGTGAAGCCACAGTGGGCCTTGCCTTACTAGTTTCAATCTCCAACACATATGGCTTAGATTATGTACAAAATATAAACTTACTTCAATGCTAAAAATTATTATTCCAACAATTATATTGCTACCGATGACATGATTCTCTAAAAATACTTTGATCTGAATTTATATGACTGCTTACAGCCTACTCATCAGCTTCGTTACCGTACTATATTTTAACCAGTTTAATGATAATTTATACAACTTCTCATTAATTTTCTTTTCTGACCTGCTGACAACACCCCTTCTAATCTTAACAGCTTGACTACTAACTCTTATAATCCTGTCAAGCCAATATCACCTGTCCAATGAATCACCACCATGAAAAAGCTCTATATCGTTATATTGTTTCCCTCAGATTTTTTAATTATAACATTCACATTCACACAACTTTATCTACATGACATATAAAGAGAATATTGTATATTCTCTTTAAAGCTACACTAATTCCTACTCTAATTATCGTCACCTGCTGAGGCAATCCACCAGAATGCCTCAACACAAACTCATATTTCTTATTTTATACACTAGCAGGATCTCTTTCCCTACTTATTACACTCATCCATACTTAAAATACATTAGGTACACTAAATATACTAGTAAATATACTTACTGCCCTACTGCCCAGGAGCTATTAGCCTCCTGATCCAGTAATCTTATATGACTAGCATGTATAATGGCTTTTATAGTAAAAATACCTTTATATGCGCTTCACCTATGACTCCCCAAAACCCACGTAGAACCCCCTATTGCCAGCTCAACAATACTTGCAGTGGTACTCCTAAAACTAGGCGGCTACGGCATATGGCTTACTCTTATTCTTAAGCCCCTAACGGAACATATAGAATACCTCTTCCTCATGCTATCCCTATGAGGAATAGTTACGGCAAGCTCTATTTGTCTACGAGAAGCCAATTTAAAGTCACTTATCGCCTACTCCTCTGTAAGTCACATAGCACTTGTCATTACAGCTTTCCCTTATCCAAACCCCCTGAAGCTTTACAGGTGGAGTCACCCTGATAATTGTTCATGGACTTACTTTATCCCTACTATTCTGCCTAGCAAATTGGAACTACGAGTGAGTCCACAGCCAAATTATATTACTTACCCAAGGTTTTCAAACTCTGCTTCCACTAATAGCGTCTTGATGACTTCTAACAGATCTCACTGACCTTACCCTACCCCCTATCATTAATCTAGTAGGAGAACTCTTTGTAACCATGACTTCATTCTCCTGATCAAATATTACTATTGTGCTTATAGGACTTAATATACTAATTACTCCTTAAGTATGTTAATCGCAACACAATGAGGGAGACTTACATATTATATTAACAGTATTAAACCTTCCTTTACAGGAGAAAATACATGAATATTTATACATCTTGCACCTATCTTCCTATTATCCTTATACTCTAAAATTACTATGGGATTTTCATGCTGTAGCTATGGCTTAACCAAAACGTTAGAGTGTGAATCTAATAATAGAAGCCTTCAACCTCTTATCTGCTGTGAATGTGTGCAAGAACTCCTAACTCATGCACCCATGCCAAACAATATGGCTTTCTCAGTTTTTAAAGAATTGGAGTTATCCATTGGTCTTACGAACCAAAAACATTGCTGGAACTCCAAATAAAAGTAACAAACATGTATTTTTCCACTACTATAATAGCACTAACTCCCTTAATATTACCAGTTATTACTACCTTAACTAATCCCTGAAAAAGGTTCATATCTATATTATGTAGAAATATCTACTGCATGCACCTTCATCATTAGCCTCATCCCTACCACAATGTCATAGATACAGACCAAGACGTCATTGTCTCAAACTGACTGAATGACAATTCAAACTCTTAAACTCTAAGTAAGCTTCAAACTAGACTACTTCTCCATAATATTTATCTCAGTAGCATTATTCATTACCTGATCTATTGTAGAATTTTCAATATGATATATAAGTTCAGACCCCAACATCAATCAATTTTTCAATATCTACTTATTTTCCTCATTATGAAATTAATTCTGGTTACTGCCAAAATCTCTTTCAACTATTTATCAGATGAGAAGGTGTAGGAATCATATTGACTTTTGTTTGGTAAATGGTTTGATTGAGATAATTTGATAGCACTTTAGTGAAGTTTGAGACTCCAGTTGGCTCA
>NW_012114866.1:308856-312956 GCF_000951035.1 Colobus angolensis palliatus | reverse complement strand
TACTGCCCAGGAGCTATTAGCCTCCTGATCCAGTAATCTTATATGACTAGCATGTATAATGGCTTTTATAGTAAAAATACCTTTATATGCGCTTCACCTATGACTCCCCAAAACCCACGTAGAACCCCCTATTGCCAGCTCAACAATACTTGCAGTGGTACTCCTAAAACTAGGCGGCTACGGCATATGGCTTACTCTTATTCTTAAGCCCCTAACGGAACATATAGAATACCTCTTCCTCATGCTATCCCTATGAGGAATAGTTACGGCAAGCTCTATTTGTCTACGAGAAGCCAATTTAAAGTCACTTATCGCCTACTCCTCTGTAAGTCACATAGCACTTGTCATTACAGCTTTCCCTTATCCAAACCCCCTGAAGCTTTACAGGTGGAGTCACCCTGATAATTGTTCATGGACTTACTTTATCCCTACTATTCTGCCTAGCAAATTGGAACTACGAGTGAGTCCACAGCCAAATTATATTACTTACCCAAGGTTTTCAAACTCTGCTTCCACTAATAGCGTCTTGATGACTTCTAACAGATCTCACTGACCTTACCCTACCCCCTATCATTAATCTAGTAGGAGAACTCTTTGTAACCATGACTTCATTCTCCTGATCAAATATTACTATTGTGCTTATAGGACTTAATATACTAATTACTCCTTAAGTATGTTAATCGCAACACAATGAGGGAGACTTACATATTATATTAACAGTATTAAACCTTCCTTTACAGGAGAAAATACATGAATATTTATACATCTTGCACCTATCTTCCTATTATCCTTATACTCTAAAATTACTATGGGATTTTCATGCTGTAGCTATGGCTTAACCAAAACGTTAGACTGTGAATCTAATAATAGAAGCCTTCAACCTCTTATCTGCTGTGAATGTGTGCAAGAACTCCTAACTCATGCACCCATGCCAAACAATATGGCTTTCTCAGTTTTTAAAGAATTGGAGTTATCCATTGGTCTTACGAACCAAAAACATTGCTGGAACTCCAAATAAAAGTAACAAACATGTATTTTTCCACTACTATAATAGCACTAACTCCCTTAATATTACCAGTTATTACTACCTTAACTAATCCCTGAAAAAGGTTCATATCTATATTATGTAGAAATATCTACTGCATGCACCTTCATCATTAGCCTCATCCCTACCACAATGTCATAGATACAGACCAAGACGTCATTATCTCAAACTGACTGAATGACAATTCAAACTCTTAAACTCTAAGTAAGCTTCAAACTAGACTACTTCTCCATAATATTTATCTCAGTAGCATTATTCATTACCTGATCTATTGTAGAATTTTCAATATGATATATAAGTTCAGACCCCAACATCAATCAATTTTTCAATATCTACTTATTTTCCTCATTATGAAATTAATTCTGGTTACTGCCAAAATCTCTTTCAACTATTTATCAGATGAGAAGGTGTAGGAATCATATTGACTTTTGTTTGGTAAATGGTTTGATTGAGATAATTTGATAGCACTTTAGTGAAGTTTGAGACTCCAGTTGGCTCAGTGTGATCAGGTAGTGATGAAATCTTCCGGGTGTAAGTGGATGCTTTGATTTAAGCTACACTTTGTTTTGACCAAGTGCACCTTCCAATATCTTTACCATGTTCTGACTTAGCTCCTTTATATGTGCATAGAGAGTTTTTAGTAATAATAGTTTCTAGAGCAATATTTAAGGATGATGGTGAGCAGTCTGTCCATGCTTCATGTCCTTATTCAACTAAGCACTCTGTTCTTGGTTTCCTACTAAATCCTCCTTGAACCTTTACATTTCCTAAAGGTTGTTGTAAGATTTTCTGGATACAGAAAATGTAGCCCATTTCTTGCCCTCATGAGCTGCACCTTGACATATCATTTTTATGTAAATACTTGTGCTTACTCCATAACCTTTTTAGGGTTTGCTGAAGATGGTGGTATATAGGCTGGGAGCAAGAGGTGGTGAGGTATATTGGGGTTTATTGATTATAAAACAGGCTCTTCTAGAGAGATATAAAGCACCTCTAAGTCCTTTGAGTTTTAAGCTGTTGCTTGTAGTATTCTGGGGAATCATTTTGTTAACATAACTATTAGAGTTTAGGGCTAAGCAGAGTTGGGTATCTAATTCCAGTTTGGGTCTTAGCTATTGTGTCTTTAGGCTATTAAAGCCACTTTCATAGTATATTTTCTTTCATCTGGAGTTCATTTTTCTTCTAATGACTTAGAGTTTAGCTTTATTTAGGGACCTTAAACATTCCTTACGCCGAATTCTATTAGGTTAACTTGGGTTGAGTATGGCCGCGGTGGCTGCCACGAAATTGACCAACCCTCGATATCCGTAGACCATAGTTAACCCTTTGTTTATTACTAAAGATTTATCACTGCTCTTTCCCGTGGGGAAACTGTTTTGAGTTGCCTTTGTGTGTGCTTGGTATCTGCTCCTTTTGATCTGGGGGATCTAGAGGGCATTTCCACTGGGGTGGGGATGCTTGCATGTGTAATCTTACTAAGAATTAATAGAAAGGCCAGGACCAAACCTATTTGCTTATGGGGTTGTAGAGACCCATCTAGACATTTTCAGTGTCCTGCTTTTAATACTTAAGCAACATTAACTGCAAAAGTACTTACGTGTAAGATTAAAATGTGAAGGTAAAAAGTAATTATGAATAGTAATTTTCAGTTCTGAAAATTCAGAGTATTTAAAGTTGAATTGACAGAAGCTTGACTGAGAGAGTATTTATAATTACGGTATAACTGATTTAGGGTATAATATGTGGGGTATCACTTTCAGAGGGATATGTTCAATGTACTATACTAGTATTAGGGTGAAACTTTAGTTATTATATTTATTATATGAAACGGAACCTTAATTTAGTAGGAGGGTCTTAAGAGTTTTTTAGGAAAATTACATTAATTGAAGGGTAGCTGTTGGGATATTGATGGTTAAAATACGGTTTCTAGACTCTGACTGGGTTGCATTTAGTTTCTTGTTTTTGGGGTTTGGCAAGGGCACATTTACCTGGGTTGGTGATAAGTTCAGAGATGATGCGATGAAGCATTTGCTGATTTAATTGGAAGTAGTTCTTGGAAGTAAGTGTACGTGTGTGGGCATATGCACTTACTGATTAATTATTATGTCCATCAAGCATGAATTAATAATCACCTCATGGTTAGAATGCCATTTCAGAATATTCAATTTAAGCTCAGCTTCTACAATTGATTTGGCAGAAATAAAATCCAAGTTCATCTACAGCTTATTTAGATGGGGCCAGATCTTCTGCTATGGTGAGTGATAGCACCCCCAAAGTTAAAAATACCAAACGAATGGTATTTGACTGGTTAATAGGGTGATAGTCATTAGTCCATAGTGATGTCTTACATAAGGGGAAAGTGTGGGCGATCTTAATTTTATGGCCCTGAGGTAAGAACCAGATGCTGAGTATAGTTTCAATATAGTCTCCCCCAAGTGTAATGGGCCCGGAGCGAGGAGGGTAGCACTCACGAGCAGGACAGTGATTTCTCGGAGGTTGTAGATTAAGAGACCAAAGTTTGGTAGGGGATATCCATGCTGATGAGAAATTTCTTGACTGGGACATGCTGTGGCCAATGAATGAATATATGTACAATGTAATATTAAGGATTTACAGTACTAATTGGGTTAAATTTGCATTGTACTGTTAATATTAGTAGGTTGATGGAGGGATTTCTAATACATGCTTACATGCATTTGGGTAAACTTTTAATGCACTTTCATGCAGGAATGGCCTCAGTATCCTGACCGTGCAAAGGTATCATAGTCCCTTGTTCCCCAAATTGGGACTTGTATGAATGGCCACATGAGGGTTCAGCTGTCTCTTACTTTTCATTGACCTATCTGTGAAGAAGCGGATATAGATAAATAAAACGAGAAGACCTATGAAGCTTCATTTTATTAATGCAAATAAAAACTCAAAAAGCCTACAGGCCCTAGCCAGTATCCCTGCATTAAAAATTTTGGTTGGGGTGACCTCGGAGCATGACTCAACCTAACTAAGACTGCACTATTCTAAACACATCAATATATATTGATCCAGTAATTGGATCAAT
>NW_012114866.1:307985-308366 GCF_000951035.1 Colobus angolensis palliatus | reverse complement strand
TCGCCATAGCATTCCTTACACTCATTGAGCGAAAACTCAGGCTACATACAACTACGCAAAGGGCCTAACATTGTAAGCCCTTATGGACTGCTTCAACCATTCGCTGATGCAATAAAACTTTTCACCAAAGAACTCTTATGGCCCTCAATATCTACTATTACCCTTTATATTATTGCTCCAAACCTGGCCTTTTCTATCTCTCTCCCATTGTGAACTCCCCTCCCTATAGCAGATCCTCTAATTAATTTGAATATAGGCCTCCTATTTTTACTAACCATTTCAAGCCTAGCCATCAACTCTATTGTATGATGAGGATGAGCATTCAAATTCAAAGTATGCACTAACTGGCACGTTACAAGTTGTAGGCCAAACAAGTTCACA
>NW_012114866.1:307547-307935 GCF_000951035.1 Colobus angolensis palliatus | reverse complement strand
AATTATATATTAATTTTATACCCTGTGTAGAGAGAATTTTGTTTCTATGTCTACCCATAATAAAATACTACGTCTGTCCATAATAAAAATACTAGTGAAAAGTAGGAATTATAATCACATAAGAGATAAAGGAAAATCTGTTAGTATCAATATATTAATACATACAGATGGTTTGTTTTTACAGGGTTTAGTAAAAGGCATTCTAGTTTTCTAAACGATTTCCACTTTACAATATATATATTTTTCTCTCTTTCATGATTGGAAAGAGTGCAACAGTATACATCCCTATGCAATCATCCTTGATTACATCTAAGGGAGTTTCTGCAGTAATAACATTTCAGAGTTAATATATTCATATAGGTTTTACAGGGTAACCAAACAACATTCC
>NW_012114866.1:301543-302551 GCF_000951035.1 Colobus angolensis palliatus | reverse complement strand
GTTGGTACAAATTTCATGGAGAATGTTATTGGGAAAATGCATGAAAATCCTTACACATAAGTTTGCCTCTGACCCAGCAATTCTAGTACTAGGAAAGAGTTCTAAAATCTTCACTGGACAACAGCACTCAAATATGAATTCCAGCCTCAAGTATTTCTGTCTATGCTTCAAATAATACAAATGCCATATGCAGCAGATAAAAAACCTTCTTTCCTGTTTCTTTGTTTCACAATGGTTGAATCACGTAACTTCAGGATTTTAATACGTTGTATTTCTCAGTGTTTTGGCAGGTGACCTGCATTGAGAGCCCTCAGCTCTTCTCTCCATCTTCCTTCCTGTGGCTCTACTTTCTGCTCTCAGCATCCCAAACATCAGTCAGCAAAGCTACGTGACTTGTGCTTATAACAAAAAGAAGAAAACAAGAAGAGAGGAGGAAGAGCAGGAGTGGGAGGAATTTTTTGAAAACTTATGAATTTACCACAATGCTGCAGTTTGAAGTTTACAGAATAGTACAAAAGATATAAATGTAAATAAACATATTTACAATTATAAAATCTTGGATTTAGCATCAGCATCTACAGGTTACTCCTTCGGTCAAACATAGGAAATGTCTCGTGACAGTAGAAACTAGCATAAGTGAAACAATTAATCAAAATAAATTCAGAATTATGAATACTTACATTCAGCTATTTATTCCTTATACCTGTCATATGCTACTTGGAGATGGTGAGACATAAACCCTGTGTGTCCTCTTCTGATATACAGAATTACAGGATTTAGCTTAAACTGATATTTTCATAATTTTATCAACAGACTTTAATCATATTTTTTAATACATGCGCTATAAAGCTATGCAATCCAGGTTAAATATCCATTGTCCACAATGTTGGGAATGGAAGGGTTTCAGTTTTTGGATATTTTTGGATTGTGGAATATTTGCATATACATAATAAGATATCCTGGGAATTGACCCAGGTCTAAACACAAAATTCATTTATGTTTCATATA
>NW_012114866.1:295288-295738 GCF_000951035.1 Colobus angolensis palliatus | reverse complement strand
TGAGTGGTGACCATTAGGATGCCAAGATAAAACCATCAGTGAGCTCTAAATTACAAAGCATCCAGCCTGGCTCACTTTGAGAACTTTTTTTTCTAAAATTATATTCATAAAGTCTTTCGTATTTCACTCTAATTTATGGTTCTCTAAACCCCAGAGTTTAGAGAAACTGAGTTCCAATCTTCGCTTTCTTCTGAAACCTAAGTAGGCTCAGGACTTTCTTCCTACAATGTATGAAAATTGTTCTGTAAGCTAAGGATTGGAAAACTAAGGTGTCTCCTAGGTAAACGGGTGGTTTGTCTAATTCCATGTATCTAATCAGAAAGCCACAGGTAGGCCGGGTGCGGTGGCTGATGCCTGTCATCCCAGCACTTTGGGAGGCTGTGGTAGGCAGATCATGAAGTCAGGAGATCAAGACCATTCTGGCTAACATGGTGAAACCCCATCTCTACT
>NW_012114866.1:294679-295238 GCF_000951035.1 Colobus angolensis palliatus | reverse complement strand
AAGCAATTATTTACAACAAAACATGTATAATCCAAGTGCCTAAAAAACAATCAAATCCAAAAAACAATTTTTTGACTGAACTCAACGTTTTTACAGAAGAGAAGATTCATTGGCTACTACTGCCTTAAGAAAAAGTTTTTAACTTTTTAAAAACTTATGCAAGATATGCTATTGTGGATTAAAGTAGAAAACAACATTGTAATTAATGTATTTTTGGTTTTTAATGATCAGTCATTAAAAGGGATTTATAAAGTCACTTTATGTAGACTTAAAAAGGTAACATTGGTCTGGCCATGGTCATTCACGTGTGTAATCCCAGCACTTTGGTAGGCTGAGGTGGGTGGATCACCTGAGGTTGAGAGTTCAAGACCATCTTGACCAATATGGCAAGACGCATTCTCAACTAAAAATACAAAACGTAGTCAGGTAAGGTGGTAAGTACCTGTAGTCCCCAATACTCTGGTGGACTGAGGCTTGAGAATTGCTTGAACCTGGGAGGCGGAGGTTGCAGTGTGCTGAAATCATGCCACTGTACTCCAGCCTGGGCAAAAGAGTGAGG
>NW_012114866.1:287649-294285 GCF_000951035.1 Colobus angolensis palliatus | reverse complement strand
AAAGGCAGGGTGCAGTGGTTCAATCCTGTAATCCCAGCACTTTGGGAGGCAGATACAGGAGAATTGCTTTAGACTTTGAGAGAGGCCTTGGCAGCGTGGTGAGACCTTATTCCTGCAAGAAAAAGAAAAAAAATTAGCTGAGCATGGTGGTATGTGCCTGTAATCCCAACTATTAGGGAAGCTGAGGTGGGAGGATTGCTGGAACACATGAGGTTGAGGCTGTAGTTATTCAGGATCCCATCCCTGCCCTCCAGTTTGGGCAATAGAGTGAGACCCTGTGTCAAAAAAATAATAAGAAGAAGAACAAAAATATAAAACATCTCACTAATATATGCTATGTTTATTATGTTGTAAATATTTTGGATATATTCAGTTAAAGTATTTTATTAAAATTAATTTCAATTATTTATAATTGTTTTATAATATCACCAGAAAAATTTATTCCCTTCCCTCTCCTTTATAGTTCCCTTGCAAATGCATGAACCAATGATGAAAATAAGTCTAATTAAATAATATTCAAGATACCTAACAATAAAACATTTTAAATATAATTAATATAATGCTAAGAAGGAAATGTATATCATTAAATTCATCTGTTATTAACAAGGAAAGATCTATTCCAAACAACCAGACAAATACTAGGAAATTCATGCAAAAAAAACTAAAGAAAAATTGGAAAAATAATTGCAGAAAATGGGTTAAAAAGCATAAAATAGATAAAATCAATAAAGTCAAAAGCAGGCTCTTTAAATAGGAAAATTAAATTGATGAATTTCCAGCAAGACTCATTTAAAAACAGAAAAAGGGAGTTCAAATAATGAGTTGACAGACAGACACACAGGTCATCTTCATATTAAATAGTCAATAAGATTTTAAGAACAACTTTATATCTACACATTTGACAATTTCAGTGAAATGAGAAAATTCTTGAAAAACCACATGACAAAATCTAACAAAAGAAGATATAGAAAACTGAAATATATGATTTGGATTATGAAAGTTTACCCTATTATTAAAAAAAAAAAACTCACCAAGAAAACTCCAGTGATATCTTTCAGTGAAATCTTGAAAACATTTAAGAAAGAAATAACACACTTAGACAACCCTTCTAGAGAACAGAAAAACATGTTATACTTCTCAAATCATGATGTTGTTCTTTTATTATTATTATTTTTTCTTTTTTTAGACAACTTTTCTCTCTGTTTCCCAGGCTGAAGTTCAGAGGCAGGATCATAGCTCACAGCAGTCTCAAACTCCTAGTCTTAAGTGATCCTCCTGTCTTGGCCTCCCAACGTGCTGGGATGACACTTTGCCCAGCCCAAGTGTATAACTTTAATACCCAATCTTGATACACATGTAGTATGAGAAATGAAAATTGCCGTACAGACTTTAACATAAATATAGGGGCAAACGTTCAAAAAAGTTATTAACCAATCAAATCTTGTGATAGACAAGGGCATAATACATCATGTGCAAGTGGAGCTTATTCTAGGACAGTAGAGTGATTTAACATCAGAATGTGGAATAAATGTGAATCACCACAGGAACAGGACAAAATACATGTTATTGGTCCTGTAGACAGAGAAGGGAAACATTTGATATAATTAAATGGTCATTAATGATTTTAAAGATATTATTAAAAAACTAAAATAGATGGAAAATTGCACAATCTAATAAGAATATAAAAACTTAGAACCAACTCAGTATTTAATGGAGAATTGAAAGCTTCTATCCAAGAATGGAAATGAGGTGTGAATTCTGCTATCACTGCTTCTTTTCAACACCTTGCAAGATGTCCTTTCAATGCAAACAGACAAGAAAAAGAAACAAATAATATTAGGGTTGGATAGAAATAAAGCTATAATAATTGCATGATTAGCGTAACATGATGTGACATTAAAAGTTACCTGAAATCTATAAACTACTAGACATATTACTGAAAGAGATTTAATCTTGCATGCTTCTGAGACAACAATTAAAAGTGAGAATAAAGTTAAAATGTATTTAAATATTATACAAAAATCAGTACTTAGAAATAAAGCTAATGGGAGATGCACAAGTCTGTACATAAAAACCGTAAAACACTATGAAAAGAAATATTTAAAATATAAGTAAATGAAGAGATATCCCATGTTTGTAGATTTGAAGGTAAGATTTGAAGCTATCCTATGTTTCTGGATTTGAATGCCAATTCAACATTAAAGAAAATGAGTTTTGTTTTGTTTTGTTTTACTTGGGTTTTTTGCATGTGTGTGAACATTCAGAAGTTGATTTTAAATGTATATATGTGATCGGGGCTCTGAAAGCATTTTTTAGCTGTAGAGTGCAAGGGTCAGAGCACAACACTACGGAGGAGTTAGTACTCCGTTATCAGACTCATCACCTCTATTCATACCTGAAAGGCACAGATAAAATTGTCATCATTCTGTCAGGGAAGACATTGTACAAGACAGGTGATACATTCCAGTAGAGATGGATCATAAAGATTTGTCTAGAAAAGCCCTTGATAACTTTGCTTTATTCCAAGTAGGCCATCTGAGTTCACTCAGAATATAGTGGACTTCTATTCTGCAGTAGACTCATATTCACAGGAAGTAACAAGCTTATGCATTACTCGTCACTGGCCACATGAAACTCTTTCAAGATTTAAAATGTAGTGAGCTCCTTTTCGTTTCTTCAAGAACATGGAAAACGTAAAGGAATCACCATTTTCCACCAAGTCAGCAGGATCTTTCCTGCCCAGCCACTTCCCCACTTCATCTCCTTCCCTTTGGGTTTCTTGAGCACCACTTAAGCAGTAACACTTGAAAACTGGATGATATTAAAGGGTATCTCTAGTAAGATAGTTAGCAGTACCTGCATCCCAGGCATGTTAGGAAACACACTATGCTCTGAAGATAGCTACGTTACAATGTACTTTCAAATATACATTTGAAATTCAATTCTGAAGGACCTCATGGCTGCTGCATTCAGATACTTGCTGTCCAGTGTGTTGACAATGTCAGGTGGAAAACTGGCTTTAGGGTCTGTCTTTTCAAATCTGCTAACAAAAAGTTGCTCGTGTTAGCCAAAAATCACGTGACCTGGTGAGCCTGATTTGGGCTGTTTTCCCTAAGCCAGGGTTCATACCTATTTCTAGATGTTCAAGTAGCCCTTATAGTAATTTTGGTGAAAAGTCTCACCAACTGTATTCCACCAACCACAATGATGTGAATCTGGACCTCACCACTGTTTGATAGTAGGAAACTTATTCTGCACCACTCAGAATTTGGAGATGCCAAAATCTGAAGGGAGCCTGACACCAGCCTGACACATGCAAAATCCATGTAGCCATCTAGATGGATAGGTCACTGTTCATTTCCTGGCTTTATAAGATCCTCCATATGTCTCAGGTCCTATGATATGAGATGAATGAAATGTATATTTTTGTAATCTGGTTGGTGCAAGCTGATCTTTCATGAGCATGTCTAGGTCTAATAGATCATTACTGTTCTTCTGAAAATAGGATTTGGTCCATCTGTATTTTGTTTCCCAATTGCCTGCTATTTGTGCTGTTAGAATTACTTTGCCTAAAAAAAAGATATTTTTTAACATCAAATTTTGTATTTATATTTACAAGAGGTTTGTATCAAACTAAATCCATATGCTTGGGTGAATTCACATACATCTAGCAAATGTTCTAGAATTCGCACATGAAAGAAGGATACATGCATACTTCTATTTGGTCAGATTAGTAGTGCCATAACAGAAATGGAAGCCTTTTTAATCAATCTTTCAAGGGTTTTTTTCCCTATGGTTTTGGATGGGTAGTATTGTGTTCATATATGTATATTTAGATAAAGTACCTAATGTAAAATATTTTCATTATGGTATAATAGTCCTAAAGCAGATTTCATTTTTGCATAAATAAACCATTAAAATAGTCATAAAATAGCAAATGGAAAAAAACAATTTTATACAAATAATTTCACCAATGGTTGTATATTAGATGATTTGAAACACAACTAAATGCTAGGTGTATTTTTTATGAGAGGGTTCCAAAGATGGGTTGTTTATTTCACTTAATATTTTACAGTTGTATATATTCAGATGAATAATGGCTGTATAATTATTTAGCAATGATATATTTTAAAAGGAGAGTGAGACTTCACTGGCTTCCCATAGTTTCTAGATAAAGAACTCCTCCTTTCCATGTTCTAATGTCTGTACCTGCCCTTGCAGCCTCATCTCCCATCAGACCTCCGTCATTCTTGTTACTCTAGCTTCAGTCCCTGAGCTCAACTACATTGGGCTCTTTCCACCCAGGAAGCTTTTGCATCTACACTGTCACTGCAAAGAGAGTTTTTCTGTATCTCACTTTGCCAAGTTAATGTATTCCTATCCCTCAGATCTCAGTTCTGTCATATCTTCATGAAACCCCTTTTATTGAGCTTATACTCTAATTCTAATTATATATATACACTTGTGTGATTCTTCCATTATGATACACCTCATTCACTAATCTCAATATTCTAGTAGGTCTGAAAGTGTTTATTATTGTTCACTGTAATTTATTTCCAATTTCTAGTCCATTGTAATCAGTAAACATTTTTTGAAGAAAGAATGAAAAATCTAGAATGGCTGTATGCAGTGGCTCATGCCTGTAATCCCAGCACTTTGGGAGGCCAAGGCAGGTGGATCATGAGGTTAGAAGTTCAATACCAACCTGGCCAAGATGGTGAAACCCCATCTCTCCTAAAAAAAAAAAAAAAAAAAAATTAGCCAGGCGTGGTGGCAGGTGTTTGTAATCCCAGATATTCAGGAGGCTGAGACAGAGAATTGCTTGAACCAAAGAGGCGGAGGTTGCAGTGAGCCGAGGTCACGCCACTGTACTCCAGTCGGGGTGATAGAGTGAGACTCTGTGTCAAAAAAAAAAAAGAAGAAAAAAAAAAACAAACATAGAATTGGAACCCATATCTGAAATTTTAGAGTTTATTAATGAAGCGGTAAAGCAAAATTTTAAAATTGTGAGGGAATTGTTTGTGGAATAAAACATTACTTAATGAAATAATTATTTCAGACGTAATGTCTCTGAACAAGGTATGACAGGTCAAAGTTCTTACATCTCACACCAGAGTCGTCGAGATTCTGTTGTGCTGTAAGCCCCCATTGTCTATACTTTATAAATCCAGTCAGCCAGTGTTACACCCTTCTGTGTCACCTAATCTTCCATTTCCACTTTTTCTCCAGAAAGTAGCTAATCTCATGAAGTGGTTGTGGTCTTAGGTGTGTCTAATCAGTTAAAAATCAAACTTGAGTTCCAAGATGGTCGAATAGGAGCAGCTCCAGTCTACAGCTCCCAGCGTGAGCAACGCAAAAGACAGGTGATTTCTGCATTTCCAACTGAGGTACCAGGTTCATCTCACTGGGGCTTGTCAGGCAGTGGGTACAGTACAGTACAGTACTCGGTGCAGCCCACCGAGTTTGAGCCAAAGCAGGGCGAGGCATGGCCTCACCTGGGAAGTGCAAGGGGTAAGGGAATTCCCTTTCCTAGCCAAGGGAAGCCATGGCAGATGGCACCTGGAAAATCGGGTCACTCCCATCCTAATACTGTGCTTTTCCAATGATCTTAACAAATGGCACACCAGGAGATTATATCCTGCGCCTGGCTCAGAGGGTCCCACTCCCACAAAGCCTCGCTCATTGCTAGCACAGCAGTCTGAGATGGAACTGCAAGGCAGCAGTGAGGCTGGGGGAGGGGCGCCCGCCATTGCTGAGGCCTGAGTAAGTAAACAATGCAGCTGGGAAGCTCGAAGTGGAACTGCCTGGAGTCCACTGCAGCTCAAGAAGGCCTGCCTGCCTGTGTAGACTCCACCTCTGGGGGCTGGGCATAGCTGAACAAAAGGCAGCAGAAACCTCTGCAGACTTAAATGTCACTGTCTGACAGCTTAGAAGAGAGTATTGCTTCTCCCAGCACCGAGTTTGAGATCTGAGAATGGACAGACTGCCTCCTCACGTAGCCTAAATGGGAGGCACCCCCCAGTAGGGGCAGACTGACACCTCACATGGTCGGGTCCCTCTCTGAGATGAAACTTCCAGAGGAATGATCAGGCAGCAGCATTTGCTGTTCAGCAATATTCGCTGTTCTGCAGCCTCCACTGCTGATACCCAGGCAAACAGGGTCTGGAGTGGACCTCCAGCAAACTCCAACAGACCTGCAGCTGAGGATCATGACTGTTAGAATGAAAACTAAGGGAAAGGACTTCCACACCAAAACCCCATATGTACATCACCATCATCAGAGACCAAAGGTAGATAAAACCACAAAGATGGGGAAAAAACAGGGCAGAAAAGCTGAAAATTTAAAAAATCAGAGTGCCTCTCCCCCTCCAAAACAACACAGCCTCTCGCCAGCAATAGAATAAAGCTGGATGGAGAATGACTTTGACGAGTTTAGGGAAGAAGTCTTCAGACAATCAAACTTCTCCAAGCAAAAGGAGAATGTTCGAACCCATTGCAAAGAAGGTAAAAACCTTGAAAAAAGGTTAGATGAATGGCTAACTAGCGTAACCAGTGTAGAGAAGTCCTTAAATGACCTGATGGAGCTGAAAACTATGGCACAAGAACTACGTGATGAATGCACAAGCTTCAGTAGCC
>NW_012114866.1:283085-285562 GCF_000951035.1 Colobus angolensis palliatus | reverse complement strand
GATTAGAGGTGTGTGCCACCATGCCTGAGCTCCTTTTGTATTCTACTACCTTATGCATTATTTGACATTTTGGGTCTCAGAAGTTATAATTCCACAGTGTTCATGTAATTATGGAACCCACAAAGAGCATACAATTGCCAATATATTATATACATGGAAGAGTCCTTTCTTAACTTCAATTTTAATATTTAAATTGGCATATATTTACTAACTTGTTTCTGAGATTCATCAACTTTGTTGCATTCAGGGAGTTATAGGATTATTTTGCATAAATACACCAAATTTATTTAGCTATTCTACTGTTGAAGAATATTTTGGCTCTAATTTGGAGCTACTATAAAAATGGATGCAGTGAACAATATTGTGTATGTTGAAGTACATGTAGGCAATCAGTTGACTATATTTTAGAATTAGAATATCTAGCCCATAAGAAATGCTAATAGTGAGTTTCCCAAAAAGGATTGCCATTTACATCTCCCCAGTCATGAATCAATTTCATTTATTCTGTGTCTTTGACTACACACAATATTATGTGTCTTTAAATTTTCGTATTTTTTTTTTTTATGGGGGTCTGTGGTACAACTGGTGGATTAATTCTTATTTTTGTAAGACTAATGAAAGGGAGCACTTTTTTGTATTTGGCTAGTTATTTATGTATCCAATTCTGTAAAGTGTTGGTTCAGATATTTTACCCAATCTTCTATTGAGTTCACTGTCTTTTGTTAATTACATTTTAAGTATTCATCATGCACATGTATTATATTTTATTTTATGTATGTTGGGGTGAATATCTTTCTCCACTACTAGTTTGCATAATGTTTTCTGAAACAGAAGTCATCATTATCAATGTAAATGAACTAATTGTTTTAATTATTAATTTGTGCCCTGGTTAAGAAATCCTTATGAGAATATTGTATCAGGTTCCCCTTCCTTTCAGGACTTGAATCTATCTGGAAATGACTGTGTATGGTTTGAGGTAGGATACAGTATTTAGTTACTTTTTTTTCAATATTAATTAATCCAGTATTGGTCTGATCACCTTGTGTATTTCAATGTAGAAGACCACACTAATAATGAAGGATTATTTATATCTGTGGTGAGAATTGCAAAATAAAGTCGAACATAGAGGGTCAAATAATATTACCTCAAAGGATAGATTAATACAATGAATCTTGATGGATAAGTGTAATATCGTTAGATACAGAGAAGAAAAGTATTTCCCAGTTATCACTGAGAATTCACTTCAAGTTTTTTTGCACGAAGCAAAAGATCTCGACTGTCTTCCATTGATTTTAACTTCATCCAGACATGTCTGTCATTTATTATTTCACTCAGGGACAGTCAGAAATAAAGAACAAAAAGAGAATATACTGTAAGCCATGATCATAAATAATGATTTTTCAAAAATTATTTAATAAAGAACCAATACATATACTTTTAGCATTTTCAGCATATTTAATAGTAACACAATAAATGAGTTTTGATAACATTAGAAGGCAGTTCAAGACACAAAATAGAGACCATTTGTCCTGTATGTTAAGGCACAAGGAAGAGGACTTCGTGGAATAAAGGGGTTCCCACAGCATGTGAATACATTTCGGATTTGTGTCTGATCAGAAGTGAATACAGCAAAAGATAGGCCTGAGAGGAGGTGAGAAAGAGCAATTAGGGATAGTGTATATTAGGGAGCTTTGATTAACATCAACAAAGCTCACAGTCTTAGCCTCATAATCCAGGAATAATCCTACTCGGCTGGTAGGTCTTGGGATATATTGCAGCATAAGTGGGGAGGTGGTAAAGAGATGGCATTGAATGTCATTCTTAACACACTCAAGAAGAAAGAGTCCCTCTTCTCCATCTATCTTCTCATTCTGATTCTTCTCTTTCCAATACGTATTACAGACACCAAAAGCCCAATTCCAAGAGTCCCCCACATGGACCTCCCAGTAATATTTGCCAGAGGTGAAAGTCTGAGCACCCCATGTAAGAAAATTTCTAGGTGTTGCAGTGATATAGGGCACATCTTGATGATTACATCCAACACACATGCTTCTCAAAATTTCATATGGAAATATATGACTGTTGGCCTCTTCATGATGCAGAGTAATATGCACCGCAAAAAAAAAAAAAAAAAAGAAAGAAAACATGCATAGACATGTGTAAATAAGAAAAAATGATTGTTCTATCAAGAAGTTACTTTACCAGGAAATGTAGTCATAGAGAGAGTTTTGCTTGTAACTTCTAGTAAAGTATAGAGATGATTAATATTATATACAAGACAAGCAGAACCCTAACCACAGATACTAAATTTTTTTTGAAAACTTACATATTGAGAGCCAAATGTGAGACCAACTTCTTCAATCCAATTTTCAAAGTAAAACGTACACATTATGTGCCCTAAATGCTATGCTGTTATCAAGATCATGGTTTAGAAATGTTTCTTATTCTTAAAAGCTAGTGCTATCATTTTGGAAAGA
>NW_012114866.1:278383-282575 GCF_000951035.1 Colobus angolensis palliatus | reverse complement strand
CTGTTATCAAGATCATGGTTTAGAAATGTTTCTTATTCTTAAAAGCTAGTGCTATCATTTTGGAAAGAATGTGAAGATTTTCACTTACTCAAGAACTGCTCTAGATATCTGTATAAAAATGCATATGTACATAAGTGACCATTTAAAGAAGATTTCCGCAAAATCTTTGACCAGTCTCTCTGTGGTCCTCCATGCTAGCTCTGGACTGAAGCTGGATGTTAGACTTAACATGTAGCTCCTCATATTGCAATTAAATTGAACTTATTTTCATTTGTAACTTTTCTTATATTCACAAGATGATTTCTTCCTTTTAAAATGTTTGCAATATATGAATATGCACCGATTTAAAAAATACAAAAACCCCAAGAATCTCCAGTAAACGATATTCCCCCAAAGAACAGTTCTTAGCAGTTCAAATGAATACACTTAAGAAATGTACAATTTTTTATTTAACATTAAATGATTCACCTTCATTCTGAGCATTATTTCATTTGCTCCTTTTTAAAATTTGCTACCCTACTCCTTTTTCCCATTATATAACTCAATACGTCTTATGCCAGAAAGTGTTTGTTTTTCACTGTCTTTCAAACTTAATGCTACAAATCTGACTATAAATACAGACACAGACACCAAAGGATTACATGGTTATTTTGTTCACTTATGTCTTAAAAGAAGTAAAATATTTGATAAAGTATGAAATATTACCTATGTGATCCTAACAATAATAATATTTAGATAAAGTGGGAGTGCTGCCTGTGGGTGGAGACTTACCTCGGAATTGGTTGAGCCTGTTCATCAGTCCAGTGATGGGCCCTGAACTGAGCTCTAGATACAGAGGCTGGGGCATATGTAGCATTACGGACTCAGTCCTGCAAGGAAAAACGTGCAGTTACAACATCTACAGCCATAAAGTAAATAAGAATCACTATTTGTATGTAAAAGACATTTCATGAGAATCCTTTGATTCTACACATTTGATAATTCAAAAATTATTACTTCCTTTTTGAAATTAACTCTTATTTACAGTTTCTAAATTTTAAAGCATGATGGAAGAGTCTAAGTTAGAATTCAATCTGATCCTTCTTTTTTTTTTTTTTTTGCCCCAATTTGTAAGGTTCCTCAGCCTTATGGCCTTGAGAATATTTAGAAATGAAATTCTGAGTTCCACTTCTGGGCAGGCTCTCCTGACATCTTTGTCTAAAATAGTGGGGTTCTGGGGAGACTGCTGCATTCACTGCTTCCTTTTCAACATAGAAGATGTGAAACTTGTTCTAGGCAGGGAGATCTGCCTTTTAGCAAAGAGCTTCCCTAGAGACTTATACATTTCTAACACTCCACAGTTTTTTTCGATCTATTTTTCAGAACTCTTAACTGATATGTTTATATGTGTAAAAAACAAAACATCAACACATTTTCACTGCTGAAATACTTCTCCCTCTTCTCTCCTGCTTCCTCTAGTGACTTTCTCACCATCCATGAAACAAAGCTCTATCTTTCACCTATGCAGGATTTTAAGCAATAAAACAAATCAGGAATAAAAATGTTTGTTTTAGTTCAGTCTTCTTTTATTCATGTGTTTACTTTGTGGCCTTGTCTTTTAAGGTGTGGGAACAAAAGTAGATGCAAAAAAACGTGGTATCAATATCTTAATTATTTATGCCATGACTTTAGTAGAGCCTGCTTTGATATTTGTGGAATCTGAAAGAACATATGCTAAAATCTAGGTACACTCTCACCTGTTTAATAAGTCTCCAAAACCCTGTAAAAAAAAATAAGAAAGAGTTAGTGCATTTGAAAAGATGCATCCGTCACTAAGTTCAGTGTGAGATTTGTAGTCAGTTTCTGAAGATATTATTGCCCTACCACCTTCTCTTCTGGAAAGCCTTTTCTGGTTTTTCTATAATAAAAAACCCAGTCAGTTATATTGTCATTAATTAACGTCCTGGGAAAGTCTGAGTCTTGAAGACATTCTACAAATAAGTGAATGGAGAAGAGGCCCAGAGGATCTGTGCTCTGTGGTAACCTTGAAAAACCTACTCAGTCATCTTTAGCTGAACCAATTACCCAAATGTATGGACCCCAAAATAATGTTAATGTGAGCCTAGATTCCCCAAAAATCTGATCTTGCCATGTCTCCAAATTAATCTAAATGTAAATGAATCAGTCACTATTTTATACATGTTTAACAACCCGAAGTATATTATTGACTTAGATGGGGAATATTTCTTGGGGTTGTTGCCTTGACCATTCCACAAAGTTTTGTGGCTGGTGGATAAAGTAGGAGGGACCTTTGGCCAGGTAGAATCCCTTGGCGGGGCTATGTTCTCCCAATAAAGTAGCATTAGGTATGCAAATGTGTTTTTGGAAACACATCATGGAAATAAAGGTAGGGAGATGGATTTCAGCCACGAGGAAAATACCTATACATGTGAACATTCAAAAACCTGAACCACATTGTGGGTTCGTACCTGAAGTAGCTCCAAATTTGGTTTATGGCACATTTCCTTCAGCTCCTCATACATTCCTTTTAAAATCTCCCTCCTATGAGCCATTTTGGCTTTACTTAAATGAAGTTGATGAAAAATATCTTTCCTCTTCTTTTTCAGCATCTCCAAATTGTGTTTTTCTTCTTCATGTTGAAATGCAGGAGTCTTCGGATACTCAGCTCTAATTGCTTCTAGCCCTAAATTCACATAATCCTGCAACGATAATGGGTTAGTCAAAAGAGAAATGTATTTATCTATCTCCTATGAAATCTCACTGATTCCTTTTGTTTCTCGAACATCCAGTAGTTTAAACCTTAGTCTTGCCAGTTCTTAGAATCCACAAAATTTTGTTCCTTTCCTTTCTTTCCGCATGAAGATCAACGTAGATGTATCTGCCAATTACATTAAATTTATTCAAGATAATGTGTCTTCTAAGACAGTTAGAAATTAAAAAAAAAAACACACACAATTTGAATTTCACTATTCCAACCTATATTATGGAAAAGTAAGAAGAGTACATGCTTAAGAATTGGAGTATAAAGCTATAGTTACTAGAAAGGAAATAATTATTTCTATTTCATTGATACACGACAAGTTGCTTAAACTCATTATATGTGAAATTACCTTAGACTAGCATGTCCGGCTAAATGCATTTCACCCAGCAAAACCTATCCTAATAAGGTTGCATTTATGATTTGGCCATCTTTGCCTCTCTGAATTCATTTCCTTCCGTTCTTTCTCTAACTCATCCCAATCTGAAACATAGAATTCTTTATGATTCTTCAGGCCTCCAAATGTACACAGACTCAAAATTACTGCATATATGCTGTTCTCTCCAACTAGAATTATATAGATACACACAAACACACACATACATATGTATACATATATACACACTCATGGTCCACATATATATCCCTACACACATTTCTGTTCCCTCTCCTCCTCAAAACTTTGTTTCAATTTGAATTTTTCAGTGAGGCTTTTTTCTGACCACCCTATTTAAAACTCAGACACTCATCTCCAGTTTCTGGCCTCTATTGTCCTTTTCTACTTCCTTGCTTGATTATTCACCAACAAAAAACCTTCCACACTCAAATACGTCATGCATTGCATGTATTTGCATATTGACCATTTGACTCTCTCATTTGGGTTGTATGTTTGTGAGGACAAAAGTGCTTCCTTTCTTCTTTACTAGTATATTTTCTAGTTTAATCTTCAACGTAGACTAGGTTCTCATGAAATACTTTTCAACAAACTAATATTAGCTATCATACCCTCAATATATATGTCCACAAAGAGAAAATTATTTATAATATTTTTCTGAAGTCCTCAGAGTTCTACTTATATTTAGATACTAGTTCCCATATTTCTGGTATGTTTATATGTCTCCCTCAAGACCAAAATCTGTGTTTCTCACCACTTTTCTCAACATATCGTATTATTCAATATTAATTAGTTGAGATTCTTAATTTCATGGTTTCCCTAGATTTCCCCTGTCACTTTTTCTGCCTCAAATTTTCCATACAATTCCAAACACTACTCGTCCATCAGCATTCAGATTAATGCTGACCCAGCCTCAGAAGGTTCACTTGAGCTTTCCATGACTGCCAAATAAATCTTGTGCCTAGCGTTTATCCAACCAGCACATACAGAATGCTGTGAGATGGCCCAGTTTCTTGTATCTGTTTGTGTACAGCTACAGG
>NW_012114866.1:267492-272733 GCF_000951035.1 Colobus angolensis palliatus | reverse complement strand
AGAGGCTTTGAAACAAGTAGCCTATGAGGATTCTTTAGAGAACCTGTATTGAATTTGTGTGGTATATCACTCAGAAAGAACCATGATGGGTTCTATTGATGAATTTTTAAATTAGTGTATTAGACATAAAGCTGGAGATTATATACAGTTATGTGAGTGTCCACATATATGTTTGCGTATATGTTTTCTTTTATTTTCTTTTAATGGATTAAAAAATTAAAATTTATAATCATACAAGGTTATTCTGAAGTGGTAGAATCAAACTCAGTATTAAATCCAAGGGGAATAGACAAATATCATAAAACTCTCATCTGGCATTATCGGGGAGGCAAGTCTAATGTGTTCATGTCTCTTCACACATGGGAAAACATCAGTTTGTCATAGAGCACAGTGTGGAATATGCACAACTGCTCCAAGCCGGAGGTCTCACGCCCTGCCTGGGGCCTCCGAAGGCTGAGAGGATCACGATCTCAGCACACTAGTTGCGACACTGGTTAAATTACACTTTTATTAAATGTAATCCTTCTATAGCATAAGAAATCATTATTTTTTAATTGGAAATATTTTATTTATATAAAAGACTATCATGTAACATACAAGTATAGAGAAAAATAATAATGAAATGAATATCTGTGAACCTACTTACCATATTAAGAAAATAACATTTCCAATACCCCCTTTGGGTTCCCCAAGCACTAATGACAGTTGCATTTTTTCACTTTCTTGAATTTTATGTTTACCTTTATTTCCTCTGGTATTCTTTATAATTTTATCACACAAGGCTATATTATTTACATGTTTCATGGTTTGACTTTAGGTAGTTTTGAACTTTTTAAAATAAAATCATACCAGGTATAGTTTTATGGTACTTGATTTGTTTTCACTGGTCTTTAAGTGTTCAGATAGATAGATAGGTAAGTAGATAGATAGATGGATAGCATTTATTCAAATGAAAGGAAGATTCATGGTCCGTCAAGAAAGAGAAAACATATAATAATGTGAATAGAGAAAGTTAATATAAAGAATAATTAATTATAACAGCATTTGAACAAGGAAATATTGTCTAGTAGAATGTAAGGAGAAGTCTAAATAATACGTGATGACACATATAAGGAATTGCCATTGTTTCCAGGGTGAAGTTGGAGTAGTCAATGGAGAGTCCCTTCACCCCTTGGCCTCACTGAATGTTTAGAAGTTGCTATATTGTTGCGCTTGAAAAACTTGCTTTAAATCCACACTTCAGAGCTCCCCAGAGACTTGTCTTCTGGGCCACTGGTGCAGCTGTTTATGAAGAAATGTCGTGCCACACAGGCTCCACTGCAAATATGGAAAAGGGCAGTATCAGGATAAGCTCATGGCTGCTGAGTTCTCATGGGCCCCAGTTAACTTCAGGAAGTGGGTGCTACAGCAGCAGCCTGAACTACACAATCTGGGCATTGGTGTATCCCTGTATGTCCTCTGGGCCAGACACTGGAGGTGTCATTTCCAAAGCAGATTGGAAGCACTTTTTTGGAATTTCTCTCCAAAGCTTTCTGCTCACAAAGATTGACATCATAACATGTGGCAAAGGAAAAGTATGTAAAGGATCCAGATCTATTTATGTAAACAATCAAGAGTGACTTTGTAGTGGATAACCCAAGGTTGGATAAACAGTGCATCATAAAATATACTTATTCATTTTCTTCTGTTGTACATTTGGAATGATTTTTGTATTTTGATTTTTGTGAACATGTCTCCTAATGCAAATACTCAATAGATTCTCTTTCCTGACAGTATCTTCTGATAGGTGGAATCTCTGGGTTATACAATTTGTGGATCACCAATTCTACTGGGCAATGCCACAGTTATTCAAACTAATTTCACTTATTTATATTTCCACTGACAAGGTAATCATGTTATGCAAAATAATAGAAGTATGGATGATTGTGGCAAGTTAAAGAAATACAAAGAACTCACCCTTACTAGAATCCAAGGCATTTGTGGGAAGAGCAATTCATACATTAAGCACCAAATATGTCAAGTACATTTTGGAAGTCATTGAGAGGAGTGTAACTACTTTCTTGTAGTTTATCAAAATCCCATAATGAGGTTAAGCAGGTAGGAATATAGGCACATTTGCATTTCAGCAAGCATTCAGGCCTAGATGGAATAGAAGGGTATCACCAGCAAGAGGACAGAACTAACATTCTTTAGTGTGTATGAGACAGGATCTCAATCTGTCACCCAGGCTAGAGTCAGTGGCACAACCCCGGCTCAATACAAACTCTGCCTCCTGGGCTCAGGCAATCGTCCAGCCTAAGACTCCCAAGTAGCTGAGATTAGAGGCGTGCACCATCATGCCTGTCTAATTTTTCTATTTTTTTGTGGAGATAGAGTTTCCAGTGTTGCCTAGGCTGACCTCTAACTTCTCAGCTTGACTGATCAAACCACCTAGGCCTCCCAAAGTGCTGGGATTACAGGCATGAGCCACCATGCCACATCCCGAAATCTTTTCTCATGATAACTACTGTCACATAGACTTTACTATCAGAAAAGATAAGACTACCCTCATCCTTTGGGTTTTAGCTTAGGTATTGTTTCTTTTAGGAAGACTTTTAGGATAACTGTCCCTTCCTTTCTATCAACTATTAAACCATGAGCTCCTTAAGGACTTAGTCTTGTTTTTTATTTACACTTTTAAAAAATTTACTTTAATTTTTGGGATACATATGCAGAACGTGCAGGTTTGTTACTATTTTGGCTCCAATCTTTACCAGTAAGGAGAGTTCATAGTAGACACTCATTTTGTGAGTGATCAGAATAGCGTGCATATGAGACCCTCTGAGACATTCTGTGCTTTGAAAAGAAGAGCTGCACTGCGCACTAGGATTTCCACAATGCCTTTGTTATGGGGTTTGGCTGAGCATGCTCACAGGCTTTTTCTCATGTCATTGATAGAGAGTTGGACAGTATGGTAGATGTAGGACAGTGTGCATATTAGTATTCAAAAAAATGGACTAAATCCTGCACAATGCTTGAAAGATTTGTGAATTTTCAATCAATTCTGCCAGCATGCAAGAAGCATCCCCCAAAAATATTATATGTAATTTGGCAGCTTAGGAACATACTTTGGCAATGTATGTCATGTCACTGAAAGGACAACAGTTTTCAGAGACTGTCTGGTTTCAAACCCTAGCTCTCCTACTTCATTAGAGTATGCCTATGGGCAAATTATTAAAGTTCCTTGTTCTTACATTTCTCAATCTTTAAATCAGTTTAAAGTATCATTTACCTCATCAGGTTGTTGTAAGAATTAAATAAGTTAGAGTATGTGAAGCACTTAGAACAGTTTTTATCACAGAGTTGGTAATCAATAAATGTCTGACATTTTCACTTGAATGACAGGGTATTTTTTAGTTAGGCAACCTATCCTGCATGGTAACACAATTGTAGTAAAATAGATAATAACTTTTTCGGTTACTAGCACTAAAATTTGCAACTATTTTTTATTCTTTTTTATGCATCTCATAAGTTGCTTATTGTTTATTTCTGTCTAATACAGGGCAGTCTACAAAATATAGAATTGAATTTTTACTGAGAAGTGAGAATGCTAGAAAATCTTTCTTCTTTACACTTAGCTAGATAATATGCAACATTTTAAGAAGTGTTTGAAGCAGTTTTCAAAGAACAACATTTCTGGAAAAGTCTGCATATAAGTATCTATGATTACCTTTACTTAACTTTATTGGATGTATTTTTTGAAGCATAATGCTGATCAAATGACACCTCAGAAAACATACTAATTTGCAATGCCATGGACTGATTAAAAAGACAGCCACTTCATCTTTTTCTAGGATATGTTGGCTTTTATAAATTTTATAAATTTTAAATATCTGTTAATATATAAATGGTGATTTTTATATAGATTTTTACTTTTTCAACTTCTAGCAAGGTTTGTAATTTTCAGTTTATTATGACCTAAATCCCCAAACATTAGATAATTTATGAATTCATTAAATCATGGTAAATGACAACAAAATCTATTAGTATGGCAACTGTGTTAAAAATAACTTTCATGCACTGTTAAAGGTAATTATGCACATAATTACTGTGTAAATAGCAGCCAGGTGCCATGGCTCATGCCTGTAATACCAGCACTTTGGGAGGCTGAGATGGGCGGATCACCTGATGTCAGGAGTTCGAGACCAGCCTAGCCAACTTGGTGAAACCTTATCTCGACTAAAAATACCCAAATTAGCCGGTCGTGGTGGCAGACACCTGTAATCCCAGCTATGTGGGAGTCTGAGGCAGGAGAATCACTTGAACCTGGGAGACAGAGGTTGCAGTGAGCCAAGATCATGCCATTACACTCCAGCCTGGGTGGCAGAGGGAGACAACATCTCAAAAAAAGTAATAATAATTATTATTATTGTGTAAATAATTATTATATAATTTTAAAAATATGAATACATAACATTGATGTACATAGTTATGTACATGTATATGTAAATATCAGTTTTAAAATTATTGAAAAAGGGGATGAATAAAAAGTAGATTTTATTTTCATATAACACAATCATGAAATAGTCATAAAATAGTAAAAATAAGAAAAACAGGCTAATACAACTAATTCTATCAAACATTATATATACAATTATGTGAAACACAATTGAGTTCCTTGCTGTACTTTTTTAAACCAGAGAGTTACACAGTATAGATGTGTTGGTAATCCCAGTTAATGTTTTATCTTTGAACATATTCAGATAAATAATGGCTAGGCACTGGAGCAATTATAATTTTAAAACAGTGAGAAACAAAATTTTAAAGTTAGCATGTGGCCCAGTGCAGTGACTCACACTTGTAATCCCAGTACTCTGGGACGCAGAGGTGGGCAGATCACCTGAGGTCAGGAGTTCAAGATCAGCCTGAGCAACATGGTGAAACCCCGTCTCTACTAAAAGTACAAAAATCAGCTGGGTTTAGTGGTGGGTGCCTGTAATCCCAGCTACTTGGGAGGCTGAGGCAGGAGGATCACTTGAACTCGAGAGGCAGAGGTTGCAGTGAGCTGAGACCGAGCCATTCCACTCCAGCCTGGGCTACAGAGTGAGATACCATCTCAAAAAAAACAAAACACAAAAAACAAAAAAAAGCAATTAGCATGTGACAATATTTAATGAAATAATTGTTATAGTTAAAATATTTCTTTGAATAACCTATGTTAAGTCAACTTTCTTGCCTCTCATTCCAAACTTGTCTCTTGAG
>NW_012114866.1:266873-267247 GCF_000951035.1 Colobus angolensis palliatus | reverse complement strand
TTACTTGTAGTCTGGATATCTACAGAGCTTCTAGACTGAGACCATTCATAGTAGCCTTGTGAGTATAAAATTTGCAGTAAATCCATTAGGAAATAGTCAAAACAATCATTAGGAAATAGTCAAAATAGTAAAAATAAGAAAAACATGCGGCTACAACTAATTCTATCAACCATCATATATACAATTATGTGAAACACAATTGAGTTCCTTGCTGTACTTTTTTAAACAAGAGAGTTACACAGTACAGATGTATTGGTAATCCCAGTTAATGTTTTATCTTTGAACATATTCAGATAAATAACAGCTAGGCACATAAGCAATTATAATTTTAAAACAGAGTGAGAAACAAAATTTTAATTTTTTTTTTTTTTTTT
>NW_012114866.1:259541-260727 GCF_000951035.1 Colobus angolensis palliatus | reverse complement strand
GATAGAACACATAAAATACCTAAAATGTTCACTAGAATGTGGGCATGTAGTAATGGTTAAAACGTACACAAAAGTAAATGCAAAAAACGTTGAATTACTTTGAAAATTCTTGTTGCAAAGGTCTTATTTGCTGTGTCTTCAAAATTTGCAGTTTGCAGACTAGATTTGAAAGCTATTGAAAATAGTTTTAATTGGCCAGGCACGATGGCTCATGTTTGCAGCCTAGCACTTTGAGAGGCCAAGGAAGGCAGATCGCTTGAGGTCTAGAGTCAGAAACCAGCCTGGCAAACATGGTGAAACCATGTTTTTACTTAAAATACAGAAAAATTATCCTAGCCTGGTGGCGGGTGCCTGTAGTATCAGCTACTCAGGAGGCTGTGGCAGGAGAATTGCTTGAACCTGGGAGACAGAGATTGCAGTAAGCTGAGATTGTGCCACTGCACTCCAGCCTGGTGACAGAGTGAGACTGCATCTCAACAACAACAACAACAACAACAAACTCTGACAAGGGCTCCCAAGAGGCTACAACTCCCAAGTCACTAAGAGGAATGGTGAATTGGTGGCCATGCTTCCATTAACTGCATTTCTGGATTTTCTAGTGTAGAGTGGAAAACCTAATACATATCTTCACTTTTATTGTTATTTTAGAAGATAATTAATTGTTGATTAATTCTTGTAAATTATTATAGTTTAAATATTCATTATTTCTGAATGTGAAAGTGTTCTCTGTAATCATCTGAATTGACTATGGGAAAAAATTTTCTAAATTAAAAATAATAGATTTTATTTACAATTAATGTAGTGAAAGGAAGAGTTTTGATACTAAAGTTAAAAGGACAAATTGAGTGATTGATAATATTAGGAGTTGATAGTCCACTCTGATTAATCAATCTTAGATAAAACTTACTTCATTTATAATTGTGTGAGCAAACTTCATAGGTGAGTTTGGAGGCAGGGAGTATAGAATAATAGCGTAGATACTAAGTGTCTTTCATACATTATCATCATGGAATCTTTGAGAGAGAATGACAGAGACAGAACAAGATTAAGAATGTTCTTAAGAAGGAGATTAAGAATTAAGAATCAGCCTATATAAGTGACTGAGAAAGCATCTCAGCTTTTACTCTCTACCCAGGCTGTAAGCTTGCTATGTAACTGGGAATGATTGAGAGCATGGCTTGTTTAA
>NW_012114866.1:254563-258720 GCF_000951035.1 Colobus angolensis palliatus | reverse complement strand
GCCTTCCAAAGTGCTGGGATTACAGGCGTGGGCAACTGCATCCTGCCAAATATGTACATGTTTTTAACAATCTTCTTGCTGTTCCTAAACAGTATGGCATTACAAGTATTTATACAGCATTTACATTGTATTAGGCAGTCAAAGTAATCTAGACATAACGTATTCAGCAGGATAGGTTTAGGTTACGTGCAAATCCCACACAATTTACTAATAAGAGCCTGGAACATCTTAGGATCTTGGTATCTCAGAGAGTCCTGGACCCAATCTTCAACGGCTATTGAGGGAAAACTTTATAAATCCAGCATGTTTGCATTTACTATGTCTCAGTTTGTACTGGAGCTAAATTATTAGACATATTGGACAGACCTCAAGTAGACAAGGAAAATTGTCCACTGGCCTTTTTTTTTTCCTTTTCATCAGGGCAAATAAAAATAAGAGAAAGAAATTCTCACCTTTTTCTTAATTTTCAGAGATATGGATTCAGACACCCTGCAAGCCTTCCAGAATGAGCTCATTTGCTCCATTTGCATGAATTTCTTCATAGACCCGTTCACCATTGACTGTGGGCACAGCTTTTGCAGGCCCTGCCTCTACCTCTGCTGGGAAGAAGGCAGAGCACCAATGCACTGCCCTGAGTGCAGAGAAATCTCAGCGAAGCCTGACTTCAACACCAATGTTACACTCAAAAAGCTGGCTTCCCTAGCCAGACAGACTAGACCTCAGAACGTCAACAACTCACACAATATCTGTGTGCTCCATGAGGAGACTAAGGAGCTCTTCTGTGAGGTTGACAAGCAATTGCTCTGTGGGCCCTGCTCTGAGTCACCAGAGCACATGGCTCACAGCCACAGTCCAATAGGATGGGCTGCTGAGGAATGCAGGGTACGTGATGCCTCTAAGGCAGTTTGAATAAGAATGATGAGGGCCTGTGACAATGATGGTGATGAGAATGCAGATGGTGGAGGTGGTGGTTATTCCATGTCAATCATAACACATAAATGTGTCCTTTCAGTGTTGCTGACTAATTTGGCACTCTAATCATAGCTGTGTTGAGACTTCACTAAAGGAGGTTTCCTTAGAAACATTGTTCAAACGTGTAGAATGGAGCTGTGGAACAGGTGACCAGCACCAAGTACACTTTTCAAAGTCATGTTATATAAAAGCCAGTTTCTCAGAAAATTGATGATATTATCTGAAGGGTCCCTTAAAACTCTTTATTATATTTCTATCACTTTTCACATCCACATTATTAGAACTAAATTTGTTTAACATGGAAAAATCTGACCACTCCACTCTAACTTGAATTTGTGTTTCTTTCAATTACAGCGTTTTTATTTAATTGATAAGGGAATGAAATCTAGTATACTGTCTTCATTTTTGCTAAGCTTCTTGCTTCTTTTGCAGGAGAAACTTATAAAGGAAATGGACTATTTGTGGAAAATCAATCAAGAGACACAAAATAATCTAAATCAGGAAACTAGCAAATTTCGTTCGTTAGTGGTAAGAATGAAAGTCTTTCCTTTATTTTTATGCAAATAAACGCAATGCTGGCTTATACTTTTTAGCTAAATTCAAACTACCAGTTAAAAGATAGTGATTTCATCCCAAGAAAATGTAGTGATTTCAATTGATATAATAGGAATCGCAAAGAGAGCAGCCCACACAAGCTAGCCAAATTAATTCTAGTATATTGGATAAATAACATGATATGCATTCTAGTCAAATTTGAAGGTTGGTATAAACCTTTTCAGATACTGGAGATGAGGCAACATTTCACTAAGATTGGGTGTGAGGAAGAGGAAAGAAATAGAATAGTATATAGAGTAAAAATATAGTAAAAATTAAAAAAAAAGCATAATATGGTGTATGGCTAAATGTTCTTTAACATTTAGACCAATGAGACATGGAAAAATCCTAAAAGAGATATTAATAGGGGAAATAATTGACTCAGTAAGAACTGTAAAGAAGCATCACAGTGACAGAAACCAGAAGTCTTTATATAAGTTTTGATTTAAAAAGGGAGAGAGAATAGGAATATTGAAAAAGATGGACAGAAAATAACACGAAATATTCAAGACTCTTTGCAAGAGTGAGGCAGAAAGTTTACAAATTGCTTGATTACACCCAGCATATAATTATTTGAAGTTTTCTATTGAGAGTGAGAACATGTAATTCTTTTAACCAAACATCTCTGCAGGACTATGTGTCAATAAGGAAGGTGATAATCACTATTCAATATCAAAAGATGCATCTACTTCTCGATGAGGAGGAGCAACTGCATCTGCAGGCACTGGAAAGAGAAGCAAAAGAGCTTTTCCAACAACTACAAGACAGTCAAGTGAGAATGACCCAACATTTAGAAAGAATGAAAGACATGTACAGAGAGCTGTGGGAGACGTGCCACATGCCTGACGTGGAGCTGCTCCAGGTGAGGAGGGAGGGTCCATCTTCAGAGACAGGAAGTCTTTGCTGGACATTGCTGCCAGGACATGCAAATGTCACCTGCATATGTCACTGCTCTAAGCTAAGTGACACACGCTGTCTGACTCCCGCCATTATATTGCCTTTGTCCAGTCACTTATTACTGCATACTTTGGTAATCTTTGGGAAATTTTTGCCATTTTAGCAGATCACATATAACAAAACTCTCTTCAATATAATTTAGAGTACTATCCACACAGAGAGATCATCTAAAATCATTAGAACTCGAGGCTAGGGGAAGGTTACTAATACTCCATTCATATGCCCTAGTTCCTCCTCACTCTCTGATGTCCCATACAACAGTGATTTGCTAAAGCCATTGAGGGGTTTCCCCTTGTCTGGGCAAGGTTTGTGAAAGTTGCTCGTCAATGTCCGTGTACTCTGTTTCTCATATGATTCTGCTTTGTTTTAATAGTTGTCATGCGTGGTCAGACCTTTCCTTGGAAATAAGATTAGGAAATTAATGACACTGGAAACCTAGATATCTTTGCTTTACTCTACCATCTCTTGCTCAGCTCCTTTCTTCTTCATGCCCACTGATGAAGCTTTCCATTATTTAGTTGAGGTTCTGTTATTAACATAGCCTTGAATGATTACTGAGAGGAGAATAAAGAGACATACACATTTTTAAAACAGTAAAACAAAAAGAAACAAGAGTATGAGAAAAGATGCAGAAGGAAAAATCTCTCATAATTAACATTATCTTTTATTTTTTGCAGGATGTGGGAAATGTACCAGCAAGGTGAGTTTACACTAAAAAAATGCTATTTCTGAAAAGTTCATTCTCTTGTGAATGAAGGGGATGTATATATTTTGAGGTACTAATATCATTCTCAGTGGGTATTTCCATTTTTGCTCCAAAAGAGAGCCTGAGGTCTTCTTCTCTTTGGTCTGGAAAGCTTTCATTTTAAATTTGTATGAATTCAAATATACATAAAAACAATTTACCATTCTGAAGTTTGTTCTTCCCAGTCCATCCATCCTGTCCAGCCCTACCCCACAGATCTTAATACGAAATTACTTTGAGAAATCATAGAGGTGTCTTCTACTCTGGAGGGGTAGGAGATTAAAAAAAAAAAAAAAGACAGAGGTAGGAGAGAGATTCCCTCAGGGTGGGCTGAGGAGGAAGGTTTGTTCCTAAAAGCGTCAATGACCTGGACCTGTTCCATCACAATACACCCAGTTCTAGGAAAGACCTCAGGGAAATGGTTGCCTCGGGACCCTCAGCAGCAGGGTTCTCAGGCTGGAATTAGACTCCTTTGTTTTGCTGAAAAGATTAAAGCTTTTTGTCTCAGTGCATATTCTGTGTTAGACACTGACTAGCATTAGTGACAGCTAGAGGCTGAGGACCCAAAGATTTTTGTTTGAGTATTTTGCTCTCTGAAATATTTCCAGGATTTTTGCATACCCTCAGGGGGTGTGATGGGCAGGGGGACGCAATGTGTTTTAATGACTTTAGAAGTTGTGTGATGTCTGAAAACAACATATCTGGGGAAATTGGGTTTTTATGCAAAAAAAATCACAAAGGGTAACATTCTTATGGCCCCTAGAATGTGGAATAAAATGCGCATGCAGTTAACCAAAACTGGTAGAATTCTGAGGGAACATCTTATATGAAAATATGATATCTTTGTATGACTGTGTGATTAGTTCTGGGCCTGGAAATATAACTGAGG
>NW_012114866.1:251273-253408 GCF_000951035.1 Colobus angolensis palliatus | reverse complement strand
ATGGATGCATGGCGCTGAACTCTCTTGGCTTCCTCTTTTCTGTATTTTCTTGGAAGAAAAGCAACTGAACTGAATAATTGGGCCACAGTGCCTCTGTTCCTCATAGCACTCACTAATATAATATTTTTTCCTTGTCAGTGGATAATGCTCTGAACACGGAAATGACTCCTTGCTCTATAAGCCTTTCTGAGGATGTGAGACGTGTGATATTTGGAGATGACCATCACAGTGCGCCCATGGATCCCCAGGGAGTGGAGAGCTTTGCTGTGTGGGGAGCGCAAGCATTCACCTCCGGCAGGCATTACTGGGAAGTGGATGTGACCCACTCCTCCACCTGGATTCTGGGAGTCTGTCGAGATTCCAGGACAGCACATACCAGTATTGTTATTGATTCTGATGAAACATTTTTGTTAATTGCCTCAAAGAGGAGCAATCACTATAGTCTCTCCACCAACTCTCCACCTTTAATTCAGTATGTGCAAAGGCCTCTGGGTCGGGTTGGGGTGTTTCTGGATTATGATAATGGATCTGTGAGTTTTTTTGATGTTTCTAAAGGTTCTCTTATCTACGGTTTTCCTCTTGCCTCCTTCTCTTCCCCTCTGAGGCCTTTCTTTTGCTTTGGTTGTACATGAAAAGCTGGTTTCATGATTATTTATTTTGACCTCCCATATATGATGTAAATAGTGTCCTGAGACCTTATGTGTGAGAGCCTGTGAGCTCCTTGTAACTTCATGGAATGTAATTACTTTATGGTTATACATGGGATAAACACCTTGAATGTGTACATTTGTTAATTAAGTTATTTTAAATAATAAATTATTGTGGAATCTTTACTAGAACATCAGTAATGGCTTTTCTTGTGCAAGTTTTGTTGAGATTCATTCACTTACCATGAAAGTCATGTTCTAACGTATTTAATTCAGAGAATGTTAGTATATCACACTTGTGTAGCCATCAGAACTCTCTACTGCCTGGGCACTTTTATCACTTCCAGAAGAATCCCAATACCCATTAACATTTATTCTCCATTCACCCTCCCCCATGTCTTTTATGTTTTTGCATTCAGGTAAATAAAATCATACAATATAAGTTCTTTTTAAATCTGATTTCCTTTTCAGCGATTATGTTTTCAGTTTGTACACACTGTAAACCATTTGTCTTACTTCCATATTGGAACCAGGCTGGGGTAGAAAAATGAAGTCATAGATATCTTACAAAGAATAAAGAAAAGTGCTTATTTTCTTTTTAAGTCTGACCAAGTTAAGTTGACCTCACAGACTTTATTATTTCTCAGCATCCTAGTTATTAATCACATTTCAGCTCATACAACAGTTTCTCAGTGCTGGGTTGCTCTACTATTACATATTCTCTGAGTATATTATATCAGATTATAATATTCAGAAAACTCTTGTTCTTATTACTACCATATTGAAAATTCCAAGGGGGTAATGACACTATTTGTGTTCTTTGCTAATATGTTACCATTATCCAATGCAATTTTTAGAACAGATTACACAATAAATAAAATGAATAAATGGATAAGTAGAGGAGTTATGTAATATTATTCTAACATTAAGAAACTTTCCAAAATATAAGCAGCAAAATAGGATAGAACATACTAATGAATATCTAATCAAAAAGTAAGAAATACATTGATTTTCAGATTCATATCAAAGATAATACTGTTATGTTAGGGTTTAAAATAATTGTAGCATAATTTTTTATAGGGTTGATTTCAATTGTCTTCGGTTTTTTAATATAAACCGTTGAAAGAGGAAGGTTCCTACACAAGATGATAGGGAACAGGAACAGGACCTAGAATAAAGGAGACTGTCCTGATTTTAACTGATGTATACGTTTAATTACTTACTAAACATAAAGTGATATAAACATTCTTATGCCGTAGAAAGAACAAAATTAGTTTAAATTTTAAATAAGAATTCAGATGATACAGAATGGAAAATTCTATAGTAGAATGTGATAGCTACGTCTCCTAAGGCACCAGCTTACCTGCTTTAACAAAGACCACAAATTTGACATGATTCAGAAGGTGCATTGCTCTCACATGTTTGTACCAATATAGGAGTTGGTCAAGAAGAAGACTAACATCTTCAAGAAGGGAATTTTTTCTCTGT
>NW_012114866.1:247159-249838 GCF_000951035.1 Colobus angolensis palliatus | reverse complement strand
AGAATTTTGACTCTTTCATAGTACAGAAAGCAAAAATTGATAAAGAGGATAATTTGGAAAAAATCTAACAAAACTGAGACACATTCTTGACTAGCACTCTATTTCTGTACTAAATGTAGGAGATATGTAAATGGCAGTTTTCTCCAGTGAAGTAAGACAGACACACAGAGAAAAACACTTCATGGCCCCACTCATATTTGAAATCTATTTTTAAAAGTTCAATACATTAAAAAGGTGGTTACATTGATGGGAATAAAATAGGTAAACGAAGGCCAAAAGTTGTAAGGCACAGTAATGTAGTATAAATGAATCTGATGTACAATCTGTAGATATATTCGATAATCTTGTATTGTTTTAGGGAAATATTCTGAGGGACTAGATTTTTGATGTTCTTATCATAAAAAACAAGCACAGATAAGTGATATGAGAGATTTGTTAATTTTCTTCATTATAGTAATCATTTGATTATGTATATGTATCTCAAAACAACATATTGTGCACCTTGAAAATATAAAATAAATCAAATTAAAAAATAAAGGTAATTTTGTTATTGCACGTAAGCTGAAAATAAGGGAAGACTGGGTCAGTAATAACACTGCTTTGCTAACTTAAGAGAAGTCTAATAAAATACTTTTAGTTTTGAAGTTATCTGTATTAAAAAAATAAAAATTGATCTTAGGCTGGTTACAGTGGCCATACTTATAATTCCAGGGCTTTGGGAGGCCAAAGCAGAAAAATGACTTGAGGCCGGAAGTTTTAGATCATTCTCGGCAACATAGTAAGACCCTATCTCTACCAAAAAATAAAAAAGAAAATTAGCCTTGAGTGGTGGTGTGCACCTGTTGTCCCAGCTACTCAGGAGGCTAAGAGGATTGCTTGAGTCCAGGAATGTAAGACTGCAGTGAGTTCTGATTGTGCTATTGCATTCCAATCTGGGTGACAGAGTGAGAATTTGTCTCAAAAACAGCAACTCATTATTTTATGTAGCCATTTTACCTGAAAGGTATAATTATTTCTTCTACAATTAATAAATCTGCATATGTCTAGGCCAGCTATATCAGGTAGAGCTAGGGCTTCTCTGGGGACACAGAAGCGAAAAGCAGGGAGCTTGGCGCGCGACTGGCTCTTCCTGATGGTGCCCTGGAACCCCCCCCCAAGGCCTCCTGCAGCCGGCATGGTGCTGCAAGCTGGGACCCGGACGCTGGACGGCAGGGCGCTCTGCATGCTGTCCCCACCCCTAGGCGCACAGGTCTAGGAGGATCGCGCTTACTACAAAGAGTTCCAGGATTTCTCCAGTCTGCCTGACACTCACCCGCAGCATCGCCTCTGATGATAATTTTTTTTTTTCTTTTGAGAGAATCTTGCTCTATCACCCAGTCAGGAGTGCAGTGGCATGATCTCTGCTCACTGCAAGCTCTGCCTCCCGGGTTCATGCCATTCTCCTGCCTTAGCCTCCTGAGTAGCTGGGACTACAGGCGCCCGCCACCACGCCAGAGACAGGGTTTCACTGTGTTAGCCAGGATGATCGCCAGACCTCATGATTCGCCTGCCCTGGCCTTCCAAAGCGCTGGGATCACAGGAGTGAGCCACTGCCCCTGGCGGAACAATTATCCTTTCCAGGACGAGGAGGAGCACGGCGTCGAGGGCGTGGAGAGCGTCCTGGAGGGCGTCCCGGAGGCGTAGGGCTGTTGTGGACACTGGTGCAGCGTGGGGTGAGCGTTGAGAAGGCACAGGAGACTGACGACAATGGCTGAACCAGCCTTAATGTCGCCTGCTACTACGGCTTTGTGGATAGACCCTGGTGGCCTTAGCTGAGTGCTCCCACATTGAGGTCAACTGGCAGGACAGGGAGGGGAACACAGCCCTAATCATAGCTGCACAGGCAGGAGCTGCCCCTGGCCCCATGGGCACAGTTGCCTTAGACACTGCCTCTCAGTCTTGGGCTTCCTGCGTCAGCATCACCTGGGCTGGTTCATTTGAGCTTTAACACAGATCTGGTGGAAACACAGGCTGCCAGGCCCTGTCCCTGGTGTCTTTCTTTGAAGAGGCCTGGGGTAGGGCCCAAGATTGAGCAGAAGAACAGGTTTCCTGGTGAGGCTGATGCAGCTGGCCCAGGGATCCCACGTTGAGGACAGAAGGCTTGGAGGTTTTCATGCCTGATGACGGCCAGGAACCCTTCCCGGTAGGCATTGAAGACCGGCAGAGTCACAGATCCCAGGCGAGATGTCGTCAGAGGGACACAGAGGCATCACGGAATTAAAGTGAAAATGAAGAAAGGAGCTGAGCATCTGTTTCATCACTTTCCTGCGCTGTTTTACTGAAGCGGCTGTTCTGGCCCAGTCAGGGCACACTATCATCAATCACCAACTACTCGTTGAAATATGTCCCGGGTCTTGACCTTGAAGGAGGGACGCGTTAGGGTTGAAAGCCGCCATGCCTGGTCGATCGCATCCCAGCCCTGAGCTAGCAGGGGCGGCTTTCCACCCGAGGGCCCCCGTCGTGGGATGTCGCCAGAGGAGTGGCCATTTACATGTTGGCTTCATGCAGAGGCTCCAGGAGCGCCCCTGCGGGTAGCGGTTCAGGGAAAAGTACCAGCTTGAGCTGCCACCGCTCCTCTAGAGAGCGCGGAAGCCCGAGGTCTCCAACAACTGAGGACTGCGAGCTGTCCGAGCTGACGCC
>NW_012114866.1:241963-246399 GCF_000951035.1 Colobus angolensis palliatus | reverse complement strand
TGGGCACCATGACCGCTCCCAGGACCACCGGGCCGCGTGCGTTTCCACGCTGTCTCTAGGATGCTCCCAGGAAGGGGCTGGGGGAGCCACATCGATTTGCCTGACACCAGCCACCCTACGAATCAGTACACCCAGTGGGCATGTTGCCTAAACATTTTTTTTTTTTTTTAATCAATTCATTAGGACAGGCGCTGTGGCTCACGCCTGTAATCCCAGGCCTCTGGGAGGCCGAGGCTGGCGGATGACCTGAGGTTGGGAGTTTGAGACTAGCCTGACCAAAATGGAGAAACCGCATCTCTACTAAAAGTACAAAATTAGCTGAGCATGGTGGCACATGCGTGTAATCCCAGCTACTGGGGAGGCCGAGTCAGGAGAGTCGCTTGTACCCGGAGGAAGAGGTGGCAGTGAGCCAATATCACGCCATTACATTGCGGCCTGGGCAACAAGAGGCAAACTCTGTCTCAATTTAAGGAAAAAAAAAAAAAGTCAATTTATTGAAGAGTATTTTCTGTGTAATTTTGTATTTTTAATCGTTATCCGATTTGCTAAGTTTTACAAGTGAAAGGGCCCCTTGTATCCAAGGCAGTTTTAATACACTTGCCTGAAAACCTTTTATTTAAAATACTGTTTCTAGCAATAAATACTGATGATATCTGTAGGAGTTTACACAGAAATCATGGGATTCTCTCCTTTTTGGCTGTTTGGTCTTTTCTTCTTATTGTGGGAGCACTTGCACACTGGATGTTGTTATTAATTAGGTTAAGTGATGCCGGATATTTCTATTTGATGGAGGGATTGACTCCTTCAGCCACTTGATCAAGTGAGACAGAGAGATCGGGTTTTATTGTATCTTTTTAAAAAGTATCCATACAGTCATATATTGGGGGAAAACATTTATCATCAAATTATAAAACAATGCAGAGATAAGCGTGTATAGCTTGCTAGAATTAAACTCATTTTAAGCAGGGAGTTTTAGATAAACTGAATACAAAATTTTTAACATATTAAAAATATACATGAGAAAAACGAGTCATTTGATAAAATGGGGGAATGTAATAAATGATTACAGAAATACAAAATTAAGCCTTATGTGCTCCTAAGTAAATCGAATCCAGGCATCCTTAAAATGTAAACAAGGATGCAGCAAGAGTAAGGAGCCCAGAATGATGCAAATTACAGGAATGGGGAGGAGGTGATGTTTAGAAGAAGCAAAGAGAATGCAATGGGAAGCAAACTTCTTCTAGGCAAATTCTCCCGGAGTGGACCAGGCAGCCCTCTCTTCCAGACTCAGTTCCAAAGAGTCCATTATGTGGTGTTTCTTTTATTTTTCCCTTGAGGACAGCCCTTGTTGTTTAGTTCAACCTCATGCGGACCTCATGGAATTTCGAAGACGTGGGGCCTTGGCATTGTGGCACCTTCCTGCCACACATACATAATTCACAGCATTACCAAGTCCCCATGATCCCTACCCTCACCTCTGTCAGCTGAGGACCCAGCCAGGCAGGGCCACATGGTCTCCCAGGCACGCTTCTTTAAGCCGCTTTCCCTGCTGCGAAAGTTCTCAAGGCACTGGTCTGGGCAGTGTCACACGGGAGAGATGGAGAGGTAAATACAGGTCTTAAAATGTGATATTCTGTGAATCTCTTCACAGGCTGTAAAACAAATGTATGTGGCACATATACACTGTGGAATACTATGCAGCCATAAAAAAGGATGAGTTCATGTCCTTTGCAGGGACATGGACGAAGCTGGAAACCATTATTCTCAGGAAGCTAACACAAGAATAGAAAACCAAACACTGCATGTTCTCACTCATAAGTGGGAGTTGAACACTGAGAACACATGTACACAGCGAGGGGAACATCACACACCAGGGCCTGTTGGGGGGTGGGGGACAGGCCCTGGGGAGGGATATCACCGGGATAAATACCTAATGTAGATGATGGGTTGATGGGTGCAGCAAACCACCATGGCACGTGTATACCTATGTAACAAACCTGAACGTTCTGCACGTGTCCCCAGAACTTAAAGTATAATAATAAAAAAAGGTTTATGTCTTAATGTTGATGTTAACTTACCATAAATTAAATTGTGTGTGTGTGTGTATATATATATATACGCATTTGAAAAATTAGGCATAACATCAAATTCATTTATTTCAAGCTTATTTTACACATTAAAATATTTTATGTATGTATATAATTTTCTTCTGCCTGAAAAATACTTAGTTTTTCTCTTTGATTGAAATGATTCCTGTATCTCATCCTGGTTAATTTTTAAGTTTCCTAACAATTACCTCCCAAAATATTATTCAATATTCTAACTTCTAGTATCAATTAATGGAGTTCACAATTTATCTAAATATATTTATCTATAATATAACATTTGTGTGTTTCAATTCTTCTTCTTAAACTTCTCATAGAGATTCATTAATTTGTTGCATTTTCATCTTATCTGTGTTTTACAGAATTCTTTTTTATGAAGAGATCACAATTTATTTAGCAATTCTACTGTTGATTAGTATTTATTTTGTCTCCAATTTGGAGCTACTATAAAAATTGATGCAATGATCAACACTGTGTTTATCTTGAAATACGCATAGGCAACCTATGGAAGCTATTTTAGAGTTAGAATCTAGCCCATAAGGAATGCTCATAGTCAATTTGCCAAAAAGTATTTCAGTTTACATCCCTCCAGCCATGAATAGCTTTCACTGATTCTTTGTCTTTCACAACACACAATATCATGTGTCTTTAAATTTTGCTAATTTTTATGGAGGCCTGTAGTTCAACTTATGGATTAATTTTTATTATTCTGAGGACTAATACAAGTAATCCCTTTTTCATATTTGTCCAGTTATTTATGCCTCCAATTTTATGAAGTGCCTGTTCAAATATTTTCCCAATTTTATATTGGGTTCATTTTCTTTTATTGATTACATTCATTAATCACATGTATTGTATTTTATT
The DNA here is from genome assembly GCF_000951035.1 of Colobus angolensis palliatus. Classification (NCBI taxonomy): domain Eukaryota; kingdom Metazoa; phylum Chordata; class Mammalia; order Primates; family Cercopithecidae; genus Colobus; species Colobus angolensis. Next base: position 243,430 of record NW_012114866.1, on the reverse strand, counting down.
GCATATATGTTGGGTTAAATATTTTTCTCCACTCTTTGTTTGCATTTTAATTCTTGGATGGTATATTTTGAAACACAGATGCCATCAGTTTTGATATAAACTAACTAAATTTTCCTTCTTAATTGTTACATTTTTGTCTTGGTTAGGAAATCTTTCTCTGTGAGAATATTTTATTGTGTTCCCTTCACCTTCAGAATGTGAATCCATGTGGAAATGAACTGTGTATGGTTTGAGGTAGAGGTCAGTATTCAGTTATGTCCATTTGAATATTTAATTGATCCAGCATTGTCCTGATCACCTTGTAAATTTCACTGTAGAAAAACACTCTAATAAAGCATGAGTATTTGTATATAAGGTGAAATTTACAAAGATAAGCAGAGCATAGGAGTTCAAATAAGATGACCTCAAAGTATAGATTCATCAATAAAACACATGGATAAGTATAATACTGTTAGATGAAGAGACAGAAAATATTGTCAGGTTACCATTGAGTCTTTTAAAGACTCCAAGTTTTTTCACGAAGCCCAAGATCCCTACTTTGTTCCCTTGATTTTAACTTTATTTAGACAACTCTGTCATCTATTATTTCACTTTGTGACATTCACAAGTAATGAAAAACCAGAGAATATATTCTATTCCGTACATCATGGGTAGTGATTTTCCAAAAATGATTAAACAAAGAACCAATACACATGGTTTTAATCTTTTCATCATATTTAATAGAAACACTATAAATGAGGTTTGATGACATTAGAACGCAACTAAAGACATTAAATATAACTTATTTGTCCTGTTTGATGAGGTGCAAAAAGAGGACTTTCTGTGATAAATGGGTTCCCACAGCATATAGACACACTTCTGACTCGTCTCTGATCAGAAGTGACTACAGCAAAAGACAGGCCTGAGAGGAGGTGAGAAGGAGCAATTAGGGATGGTGTATATAAGGGAACTTTGATCAACATCAACAAAGCTCATGGTTCTACCTTCACAATCCAGGAATAATCCTACTCGACTGGTAGGTCTTGGAACATATTGCACCGCAAGTGGGGAGGTGGCAAAGAGACTGCCATGAGCATCCTCCTTAACACATCCAAGAAGAAAGAGTCCCTCCTCTCCATCTATCTTATCATTCTGTCTCTTCTCTTTCCAATAATTGTTACAGACACCAAAAGCCCAATTCCAAGAGTCCCCCAAATGAACCTCCCAATAATATTTGCCAGATGTGAAAGTCTGAGCACCCCATACAAGAAAACGTTCAGATTTTGCAGTGATGTGGGGATCATCTTGAGGGTCACATCCAACATTCATGCTTCTCAAATCTCCATACAGGAAGATACGACTATTGACTCTTTCAGGCTGCAGAGTTAAATCAACTGCAAAAATAGCAAAAAAAGTACAGATACATGTAAATAATAGAAATTAGAATTCTTGAGGGAAAATTTGCTCTACCAAGAATTTACTTTACCA
>NW_012114866.1:239897-241533 GCF_000951035.1 Colobus angolensis palliatus | reverse complement strand
AATGCCCTTTAGCTATAAAGGTCATTATTAAAATATTTCTTGTCCTTAAATACTAGTGATATACTTTTGACAAGAATGGGAAGATTTTGGCTTACTCAAGCACTGCTCTAGATAACTGGATAAAAGTCCATATGTTCAAATTATAAGTGGTAACTTAAGGCAGATTTTTGCAAAATATTTCACCAGTCACTCTGTGGACTTCCCTGCTAGCTCTAGATTGAAACTGAATTTTAGATTTTACATGTAGGTCTTCATGGTGTAACTGAACTGAAATTATCATTTCTATTTTTACTTCCTATTTACAAAATAATTTCTTCTTTCTTTTTACATAGTAAGTCAAATTTTTACATTGTATCAATAATACACATTTATTGTAAGAAAATACAAATACTCCAACAAACTGCTGTGAACTCTGTTGCCCAAAAAACTGTTTTTTAACAATGCAAGTCAAATACAGTAAAGAAATGTAAAATTTTTACATAACTTTGGATTATTAAGCTTCCTTCTGAGTATTGTTCCATTTATTCAATTTTTTATTTCTTATATCATTCCATTTACCCAAAATACAGGTCTATCCATGTGAGCCCAGAACATATTTGTTTTTCACTATGTTTTACTCTTCATGTTATAGATTGGACAATAAATAGAAACACAGATATAATAGGGTTGCATAGTCATATCGTTCACTTCCTTCTGAAATGAAATAAAGATTTGATGAAGGATAAAATATTACCCCCATGATTCTAACAAGAAGTAACACACTGTGGGAATTCTGCCAACGGGCTGACACTCACCTCTGAATCCATCGAGCCTGTCCAGCAGTCCAGTGATGGGCCCTGCACTGAGCTCTGGATTCAAAGGCTCAGGCACTTGCAGCAGCAGGGACTCCTACCTGCAAGGAGAAAGATGCAGTTACCACATCTACAGCCAAAAGTACATAAAAATCACTACTTTTATTTAAAAGACATTTCATGAGAATCCCTTTAACCCACACATTTGCTAATTCCAAAATTATGATTTTCTGTTTCAGATTCATTCTTATTCACAGTTTCTGATTTTCAAGCATGATAGAAAAGTCTGTCCAGAGTGAGAATTCATTTGGGTCTTTCGTCTTATTGCTCCAAATTAGTAAGGATCGTTAATCTTAAGAGCAAGAGAATATTCAAAAATAAAATTCTGGGTTCCAGACTTCACCAGAATTTCCTGATATCACCATCTGGAAAGGTGGGGTTATTTTTAAGACTGCTGCATCTGTTGCTTCCTTCTCAAGGCCAGGGTGTTGAGATTTGCTCCAGGCAGGGAGATCTGCCTTTTATAACTGAGGTTCCCTGGAGGCCTACACAGTTCAAACATTCCAAATAGTTTGTTTCGTCTATTTTTCAGAACTATATATTTAAATATAAACTAGAAATCATCAACACTTTTCACTGCAAAAATACTTTCCCTTTTTCTCTCTGGCTTCCCCTGGTTGACTTTGTAGCCATGTAGTAAATGTAACATTTTCTCTTTCAAATATGCAGGGCCGGGCGCGGTGGCTCACGCCTGTAATCCCAGCTCTCAGGGAGGCAGAGGCGGGAGGATAGCTTGAGCCCAGGAGTTCGAGACCTGCCTGGGTAATACAGCGAGACCCCGTTCT
>NW_012114866.1:238382-239842 GCF_000951035.1 Colobus angolensis palliatus | reverse complement strand
AAAAAGTCAAATATGCAGGTTTTTGAGCAATAAAAAGGAAATTAGGAATAGAGATGCTCACTTTTTTATTCTTCTTTCATTTTTTTCTTTCTTTTTTGTTTTATTTATTTTTTGTTTGTTTGTTTTTTGGTTTTGCAGAACTTTCATTGGACTGCCTAATACAATCACTGAGTATAGCAACAAAAGAGAAGACAACATAGAGTGGGGGATGGAGAAAGTACAACCAGCACAAGGTAATATCAATATCTGAATCAATTCTTTCTTCCAGCTGTATTTTTTCACTAGAGAACACTAGATATGTTTATGTAAATAAGGCCAGAAGCAGAGGCTCACGCCTGTAATCCCAGCACTTTGGGAGGCCAAGGAAGGCAGACCACCTGAGGTCAGGAGTTTGAGACCAGTCTGGCCAACATGGTGAAATCCCATCTCTACTAAAAATACAAAAATGTATTGGCGGTACACGCCTGCAATCCCAGCTACTCAGGAGCCTGAGGCAGAAGAATTGCTTGAAACCGGTAGGTGGAGGTTGCAGTGAGCAGAGGTCGTGTCACTGCACTCCAGATTGGGTGACAGACACCCACTAATAGGAAATTTTGAGAAAAGTGATTATATACACATAGACAAACAATTATATGTTTACCAAGCGATTTGTAATGTAATGTGTATCTAATATTTAGAATATAAGATCAATATTCCCATAATCATGTCTGATGTACCATCCTCCACATTTGAAAATAGGTAATTCCCAAGTTTCAAGGACAAGCTGTTGTCATAAGTGAGCTATCATTACTAAAATTTAAAATTGGACAGAATTAATACGTGATATTATCAAATATTCTGACAGTGTAAACTAGGTACCGTCAGCTACCATTTGTTATGCTTGTATAAATTTCATGGAGAATGTTATTGGGAAAATGCATGAAAATCCTTACACATAAGTTTGTCTCTGACCCAGCAATTCCAGTACTAGGAAAGGGTTCTAAAATCTTCACTGGACAACAGCAGGCAAACATAAATTCTAGCCTCAAGTATTTCTGTCTATGCTTCAAATAATATATATGCCATATGCAGCAGATAAAAAACCTTCTCTCTTGTTTCTTTGTTTCACAATGATTGAATCATGTAACTTCAGGATTTTAATACATTGCATTTCTCAGTGTTTTGGCAGGTGACCTGCATTGAGAGCCTTCAGCTCTTCTCTCCATCTTCCTTCCTGTGGCTCTACTTTCTGCTCTCAGCATCCCAAATATCAGTCAGCAAAGCTACGTGACTTGTGCTTCTAACGAAAAGAAGAAAGAAGAAAACAAGAAGAGAGGAGGAAGAGCAGGAATGGGAGGAATTTTTTGAAAACTTATGAATTTACTGCAATGCTGCAGTTTGAAGTTTACAGAATAGTACAAAAGATATAAATGTAAATAAACATATTTACAATGATAAAATCTTGGATTTAGCACCAGCAT
>NW_012114866.1:230776-231394 GCF_000951035.1 Colobus angolensis palliatus | reverse complement strand
TTTTCAGCCTGTATGTGATCCCAATTCTTTCCAGACAGTGGGCAAGAGCTCAGGATACAGAAAACTATCACACTGGCTCTCTGCCCTTCGGATAAGGCAGAGGATCCATTAAGCTAATTAACACTCACAGCTGTCTGCAGACTGAAAAGCTGAAAGAGCTTTATAACATGGGGGTTGCAGGCACCCAGCCCTAGACACTAACGGGGGGCCAAGAGACCAAAGCACTTGCCCCGGCCTCTTCACATGCCCATCTGCATGCTACTGCTAGAAGTATGAGCTGCAGGACGACCGAACATCCTGCGAGGAAAATCAGGGAACTCTCTCATTTCATTTTGTAAAATATTTTTAAGTTTAAAAAGTTTGCAAGCAGATAAAAGCAACTATTTAAAACAAAACATATATAAACCAAGTGCCTAAAATCCAGTCCAGTCCAAAAAACAACATTTTGACTGAACTCAACATTTTTACAAAAGAGAAGATTCATTGGCTACTACTGCCTTAAAAATAAGTCTTTAACTTTTTAAAAAGTTATGCAAAATATGCTATTGTGGATTAAAGTAGAAAACAACATTGTAATTAATATATTTTTGGTTTTTAATGATGAGTCATTAAAAGGAA
>NW_012114866.1:228753-230726 GCF_000951035.1 Colobus angolensis palliatus | reverse complement strand
ACATTCAGCTATTTATTCCTTATACCTGCCATATTCTACTTGGAGGTGGTGGGAACATAAACCCTGTGTGTTCCTTGCTGATATACAGAATTACAGGATTTAGCTTAGACTGATATTTTCATAATTTTATCAACAGACTTCAATCATATTTTTTGATACATGCACTATAAAGCTATGTTACCCAGGTTAAATATCCATTGTCCACAATATTGGGAACAGAAGAGTCTCAGTTTTTGGATATTTTTGGATTGTGGAATATTTGCATATACATAATAAGATATCCTGGGAATTGACCCAGGTCTAAACACAAAATTCATATATGTTTCATATAAACTTACACAGATAGGCTGACAATAATCTTAGACAATATTTTAAATATTTGTGTTCATAAAACAACATTTGTGTGCACGTATCATTGTATTACCCTTTGTGAGTGTGCTTGCTTGGGGAAATCTAGGTGGACACAGAAATATACATTGCAGCTTAAGAGCTTGGAAGATTCTTTTGTCTACTAGGGGTGTGTTTCTGACTGCCATTTTTCACATGAAGCCATTTGTGGAATATTTCACATTTTGTGACATGTCAGAGCTCAAAAAGTTTTGGATACTAGAATACTTTGGATTTGAGATTTTTTGATTAGTGGTGCTGACCCTGTATACTGTTTCATCTTCATCTTCCTCATCTAGGAATAAAAAACACATTTTTTAACTTATATTACAGAACTCCAACTTATTATGCATATTAGATTTCTTCATATTTTGATGGAATGAAGATTCTCAGGTTATATGAATGCTTTCCAATAATTTGTATCATCTGTCCATTTGATTTAGGGCTAATCTGTCCTTTATGAAAAGATGTGAGTAAGTTTGGTTTTGCAGAAGCTAAGACTTTCGGTAGCTGTCAAAGAAATTTAAGGTGAATGAGTTTTAGTTTTTCTCTGCACCCCTCGTTTAAGCTCAATACTACCTTGTAACAAACACAAGTCCTAAACTAAATCTGGCTACATAAACCACATTTTATTAACTAAACATTTACTCGTGTTTATAAGAAAAACAACTCATCCAAACTGTTTTGTAGGTTTCAGAATGTTCCATTCCATGAACTTTTACGTTTTTCAAACATAACCTTGCCGAGATTACTGAGGCAGAATTCTACTTACTTTATAGTCAACATCAGGCATCCAGAGTCCTTCCTGGTTCATGATGGACACAAGAACAATTAAAAATTTAGCTAGAGCATTATCTGTAAGGGTGAAAATTACAGGCCCCACAGGATTCTTAATTCTTCCAAAGATAAAAGGTATCTCTAAAATACTGTAGCTTAGAAACATATTTAATTTTACCACTCAGAACCCATTTTAACATTCCTCATGCCAGATAAGAGACCTGTCATTTAAGTCCAATACTGACATTCACCCATACTACTTACGGTGCTGAATGTTGTATGAATAATGAGATGCAGTGGTAATAGTAGCCTGTCAAGCTGGAGTTTCCCGACTTCTATGCGATCTTACCATTTCTGTGCTTCAGACTGTTATCAAAATTCTAGCAGTGTGTATGCTATATTTTAACCTAAATAACAAATACAACAAATGGTTTCACACTGTATATCCTGAAGTATTTTAACATCTGTGAAAAATGTTGTAGATGTCAGCAAATATTAGAACAGTGTTTGATACATAGAGAGGGCTCAATGAATGTTAAATCCATGTTATTAATTCATTAGTTAATGAACTTATCGTTGTGTAACTACATCCAAATAGGGTAATATGACGACAAGCTTAGATACAGAGTTAAGAATAATTGAGCAAGAATGGATTAAGAGGTTGTGAGGTGTAGGTCAGAGAAGCTTAATTTCTATAATTTACTGAGTCACATTTGAAAGGACTTGTATGCCAACTAGACACCTCCCAGTCTGACCCATTTCAGCAAAACATTTGAATCTTTCTTGCTTTTTGTTTTTATAATTCTGGG
>NW_012114866.1:224265-225759 GCF_000951035.1 Colobus angolensis palliatus | reverse complement strand
GAATTGGACTATAAGTGTAAAATGCAAAGTGGATGTCAAGAATTTAGTATGAAATGTAGAAAGGCAGGGTGCAGTGGTTCAATCCTGTAATCCCAGCACTTTGGGAAGCAGATACCGGAGAACTGCTTTAGACTTTGAGAGCAGCCTTGGCAGCGTGGTGAGACCTTATCCCTGAAAGACAAAGAAAAAAATTAGCTGAGCATGGTGGTATGTGCCTGTAATCCCAACTATTAGGGAATTTGAGGTGGGAAGATTGCTGGAACACACGAGGTTGAGGCTGCAGTTATTCGGGATCCAGTCACTGCCCTCCAGTTTGGGCAATAGAGTGAGACCCTGTGTCAAAAAAATAAGAAGAAGAAGAACAAAAGTATAAAACATCTCACTAATATATGCAATGTTTATTACATTGTAAATATTTTGGATATGTTCAGTTAAAGTATTTTATTAAAATTAATTTCAATTGTTTCTACTTGTTTCATAATATCACCAGAAAAATTTATTCCCTTCCCTCTCCTTTATAGTTCCCTTGCAAATGCATGAACCAATGATGAAAATAAGTCTAATTGAATAATATTCAAGATACCTAACAATAAAACATTTTAAATATAATTAATATAATGCTAAGAAGGAAATGTATATCATTAAATCCATCTGTTATTAACAAGGAAAGGTCTATTTCAAAACAACCAGACAAATACTAGGAAATTCATGCAAAGAAAACTAAAGAAAATTTGAAAAAATAATTGCAGAAAATTGGTTAAAAAGCATAAAATAGATAAAATCATTTAAGTCAAAAGCAGGCTCTTTAAATAGGAAAATTAAATTGATAAATTTCCAGCAAGATTCATTTAAAAACAGAAAAAGGGGGTTCAAACCATGAGCTAACAGACAGAAACACAGGTCATCCTCAGGCTAAATAGTCAATAAGATTTTAAGAACAACTTTATGTCTACACATTTGACAGTTTCAGTGAAATGAGAAAATTCTTAAAAAACCACCTGACAAAATTTAACAAAAGAAGACATAGAAAACTGAAATATATGATTTGGATTATAAAAGTTTACCCTTTTAAAACTCACAAAGAAAATTCCAGTGATACCTTTCAGTGAAATCTTGAAAACATTTGAGAAATAACACACTTAGACAACCCTTCTAGAGAACAGAAAAAAAAAGTTATACTTCTCAAATCATGATTTTTTTTTTATTATTATTATTATTTTCTTTTTGTAGACAACTTTTCTCTCTGTTTCCCAGGCTGAAGTTCAGAGGCAGGATCATAGCTCACAGCAGACTCAAACTCCTAGTCTTAAGTGATCCTCCCGTCTTGGCCTCCCAACGTGCTGGGATGACACTTTGCCCAGCCCAAGTGTATAACTTTAATACCCAATCTTGATACACATGAAGTATGAGAAATGAAAATTGCTGTACAGACTTTAACATAAACATAGGGACAAAAATTCAAAAAAGTTATTAACTAATCAAATCTTGTGAGAG
>NW_012114866.1:220157-223415 GCF_000951035.1 Colobus angolensis palliatus | reverse complement strand
TATATATGTGGTTTGGGCTCTGAAAGCATTTTTTAGCTGTGGAGTGCAAGGGTCAGACCACAACACTACAGAGTTAGTACTCCGTTATCAGACTCATCACCTCTGTTCATACCTGAATGGCACAGATAAAAATTGTCATCATTCTGTCAGGGATGACATTGTGCAAGACAGGTGATACATTCCAGTAGAAACAGAGCATAAATATCTGTCTAGAAAAGCCCTTGATAACTTTACACTGTTCCAAGTAGGCCATCTGAGCTCGCTCAGAATATAGTGGACTTCTATTCTGCAGTAGACTCATATTCACAGGAAGTCACAAGATTATGCATTACTTGTCACTGACCACATGAAACTCTTTCAAGATTTAAAATGTAGTGAGCTCCTTTTCAATTCTCCAAGAACATGGAAAACGTAAAGGAGTCACCATTTTCCACCAAGTCAGCAGGATCTTTCCTGCCCAGCCACTTCCCCACTTCATCTCCTTCTCTTTGGGTTTCTTGAGCACCACTTAAGCAGTAACATTTGAAAACTGGATGATATTAAAGAGTATCTCTAGTAAGATAGTTAGCAGTACCTGCATCTCAGGCATGTTAGGAAACACACTATGCTCTGAAGATAGCTACGTTACAATGTACTTTCAAATGTACATTTGAAATTCAATTCTGAAGGACCTCATGGCTGCTGCAATCAGATTCTTGCTGTCCAGTGTGTTGACAATGTCAGGTGGAAAACTGACTTCCAAATCTTCTAACAAAAAGTTGTTCATAAAAGCACGTGACCTGGTGAGCCTGATTTGGACTGTTTTCCCTAAGGCAATGTTCATATCTATTTCTAGATGTTCAAGTAGGCCTTATAGCAATTTTGGTGAGAAGACTCAGCAACTGTATTCCACCAACCACAATGATGTGAATCTGGACTTCACCACTGTTTGGTAGCAGGAAATTTACTCTGCACCACTCAGAATTTGGAGATGCCAAAATCTGAAGGGAGCCTGACACATGCAAAACCCATGTAGCCATCTAGATGGGTGGGTCACTATTTATGTTCTGTCTTTATAAGATCCTCCAGGTGTGTCGGGCCTTGTGATATGAGATGAATTAAGTGCATGGTTTTGTAATCTGGCTGGTGCAAGCTGATCTTTCACGAGCATCTCTAGGTCTAATAGATCATTACTGTTCTTCTGAAAATAGGATTTGGTACACCTGCATTTTGTTTCCCAATTACCTGCTATTTGTGCTGTTAGAATTTACTTTGCCTAATACAAGATATTTTTTAACGTCAAATTTTGTATTTATATTTACAAGAGGTTTGTATCAAGCTAAATCCGTATGCTTGGGTGAATTTACACAGGTCTAGCAAATGTTCTAGAATTACCACAGGGCAGAAGAATACATCCATACTTCTGTTTGGTCAGATTAGTGGTGCCATAACAGAAACGGAATCCTTTTTAATCAATCTTTCAAGGGTTTTTTTTTCCTATAGTTTGGGATGGGTAGCATTGTGTTCATATATGTATATTTAGATACAGTATCTAATGTAAAATATTTTCATTATGGTATAATAGTCCAAAAACAGATTTTATTTTTGCATAAATCAACCATTAAAAATAATCATAAAATAGTGAATGGAAGAAAACAATTTTATACAAGTAATTTCACCAATGGTTGTATATTAAATTCTTTGAAACACAACTAAATGCTAGGTGCATGTTTTATGAGAGAGTTCCAAAGATGGGTTGTTTATTTCACTTAATATTTTACAGTTATACATATTCAGATAAATAATGGCTGGATAGTTATTTAGCAATGACATATTTTAAACGGAGAGTGAGACTTTACTGGCTTCTCATAGTTTCTAGATAAAGAACTCCTCCTTTCCATGTTCTGAAGCCTGAACCTGCCCCTGCAGCCTCATTTTCCATCAGACCGCTGTCATTCTTGTTACTTTAGCTTCAGTGGCCCTCAGCTCAACTACATTGGGCTCCTTCCACCCAGGAAGCTTTTGCATCTGCGCTGTCACTGCAAGGAAACTTTTTCTCTATCTCACTTTGCCAAGTTAAGGTATTCCTATCCCTCAGATCTCAGTTCTGTCATATCTTCATGAAAGCCCTGTGTGATCTAACATTCAGCACCCCCCACCATTACAGACCCTCAGAGTATTTATTGCCCTTTTATTGAGCTTATACTCTAATTCTAATTATACATGTACTTGTGTGATTCTTCCATTATGATACATTTCATTCACAAATCTGGATATTCTAGTAGGACTGAAAGTGTTTATTATTGTTCACTGTAATTTATTTCCTAGTTCTGCTCTACTGTCATCAGTAAACATTTTTTGAAGAAAGAATGACAAATCTAGAATGGCTGCATGCAGTGGCTCATGCCTGTAATCCCAGCACTTTGGCAGGCTGAGGCGGGTGGATCACGAGGTCAGGAGTTCAATACCAACCTGGCCAAGATGGTGAAACCCCATTTCTCCTAAAAAATAGAAAAAAATTAGCCAGGCGTGGTGGCAGGTGCCTGCAATCCCAGCTATTCAGGGGGCTGAGGCAGATAATTGCTTGAACCAAAGAAGTGGAAGTTGCAGTGAGTCAAGGTCACGCCATTATACTCCAGCTGGCATGACAGAGTGAGATTCTGTGTCAAAAAATAAAAAAAATTAAAAAAAAAAGGGAAACCATATCTGAAATTTTAGAGTTTAAAAATGGAGCAGTAAGGCAAACTTTTAAAATTGTGAGGGAATTGTTTGTGGAAGAAAACACTACTTAATCAAATAATTATTTCAGACGTAATGTCTCTGAACAAGGTATGACAGGTCAAAGTTCTTACATTTCACTCCAGAGTCATCTAGATTCTCTTGGGCTGTAAGCCCCCATTGTCTATACTTTATAAATGCAGTCAGCCAATGTTACACCCTTCTGTGTCACCTGATCTTCCATTTCCACTTCTCTCTCCAGAAAGTAGCTAATCTCATGAAGTAGTTGTGGTCTTAGGTGAGTCTAATCATTTAAAAATCAAACTTGTCTTCCAAGATGGCCGAATAGGAACAGCTCCAATCTACAGCTCCCAGCGTGAGCGCGCAGAAGACAGGTGATTTCTGCATTTCTGAATGAGGTATCAGGTTCATCTCACTGGGGCTTGTCGGACAGTGGGTACAGTACAGTGGGTGCAGCCCACCAAGTGTGAACCTAAGCAGGGCGAGGCATCGCCTCACCTGGGAAGTGCAAGGTGTCAGGGAATTCCCTTTCCTAACCAA
>NW_012114866.1:211723-212562 GCF_000951035.1 Colobus angolensis palliatus | reverse complement strand
CAATGGCAACAAAAGCCAAAATTGACAAATGGAACCTAACTAAACTAAACTAAAGTGCTTCTGCACAGCAAAAGAAACTATCATCAGAGTGAACAGGCAAGGTACAGAATGGGAGAACATTTTTGCAATCTGCTCATCTGACAAAGGGCTAATATCCAGAATCTACAAAGAACACAAACAAATTTACAAGAAGAAAACAAACAACCCCATCAAAAAGTTGGCAAAGGAGATGAACAGAAACTTATCAAAAGACAACATTTATGCAACAAACAGACACATGAAAAAATGCTCATCATCACTGGCCATCAGAGAAATGCAAATCAAAACCACAATGATATATCATCTCACACCAGTTAGAGTGGTGATCATTAAAAGTAAAGAAACAACAGGTGCTGGAGAGGATGTGGAGAAATAGGAACATTTTTACACTGTTGGTGAGACTGTAAAGTAGTTCAACCATTATGGAAGACAGTGTGGCGATTCCTCAAGAATCTAGAACTAGAAATACCATTTGACCCAGCCATCCCATTACTGGGGATATACCCAGAGGATTATAAATCATGCTGCTATAAGGACACATGCACATGTATGTTTATTGCGGCACTAGTCACAACAGCAAAGACTTGGAACTAACCCAAATGTCCATCAATGATACACTGAATTAAGAAAATGTGGCACATAAACACCATGGAATATTATGCAGCCATAAAAAAAGGATGAGTTCCTGTCCTTTGTAGGGACGTGGAGGAAGCTGGGAACCATCATTCTCAGCAAACTATCACAAGGACAAAAAACCAAACACCACATGTTCTCACTCATAGGTGGGAACTGAACAATGA
>NW_012114866.1:204000-204528 GCF_000951035.1 Colobus angolensis palliatus | reverse complement strand
ACATCAACAAAGGTCACAGTCTTAGCCTCATAATCCAGGAATAATCCTACTCGGCTGTTAGGTCTTGGGATATATTGCAGCATAAGTGGGGAGGTAGTAAAGAGACGGCATTGAATGTCATTCTTAACACACCCAAGAAGAAAGAGTCCCTCCTCTCCATCTATCTTCTCATTCTGATTCTTCTCTTTCCAATATGTATTACAGACACCAAAAGCCCAATTCCAACAGTCCCCCACATGGAACTCCCAGTAATATTTGCCGGAGGTGAAAGTCTGAGCACCCCATGCAAGGAAACTTCTAGGTGTTGCAGTGATATAGGGCACATCTTGATGGTCACATACAATACACATGCTTCTCAAAATTTCATATAGAAAGACATGACTGTTGGCCTCTTCATGATGCAGAGTAATATGCACTGCAAAAAATAAAAAAGGAGAAAACATGCATAGACATGTGTAAATTAGAAAAAAATTATTGTGCTATCAAGAAGTTACTTTATCAGGAAATGTAAAGTCATAAAGACAGTTT